>NW_007377521.1:187037-281529 GCF_000475195.1 Diaphorina citri | reverse complement strand
CACAATCTCTGTCTTTGTCACTCACCTTTTTCCACAATCTCTGTCTTTGTCACTCACCTTTTTCCACAATCTCTGTCTTTGTCACTCACCTTTTTCCACAATCTCTGTCTTTGTCACTCACCTTTTTCCACAATCTCTGTCTTTGTCACTCACCTTTTTCCACAATCTCTGTCTTTGTCACTCACCTTTTTCCACAATCTCTGTCTTTGTCACTCACCTTTTTCCACAATCTCTGTCTTTGTCACTCACCTTTTTCTTCTCCACCGTGGCAAGTGTTTCATCATCCCCTCCTCCTCCCCCATCCTCTCCACCTCCTGTTTTCTCTTTCGGTTTCTCGATGGGTGGCAGAATCACGGACTCTGTATCCGAGTCTTCATAGGACAGAGAAGTCTCAGAGGTGGACAGCACTTCGTCTCGATCCGACTTATCATCGGGGACAGAACAGTCTGTGGACAGTTTGGTCACGTAGGCGACCGCCACGATACCTGGCGGCATAAAATGGAAGTTTATCGTATTAGTCTGAAATTTCAACTAGTGAAGATAGTCCAGTTAAAACAACCTTTTCATGCCTCCAACTACAGAAAATCTACTTTCCACTCTACCTTTTCCTTAGGCCACTCACTATCAGGTAGATCCGACACCTGATCAGGTCAGGTATACCTGAAACCTGCTGAGGAATTGAGCACACACACTATCAGGTAGACCTGACAGGTACGGCTAAAAAAGTCCGTCTGTCAGATCTACCTGATGAGCACACACACTATCAGGTGAACCTGTCGTCAGGTCTACCTGATAGTTGATAGTGAATGGCTGGCTTTAGAAACCATATTATACAAATTATTAAGGACAATGCTCCGACTCTTTGGTTGGCATTTCAATCCAGCATACATATAATGATATCATTTCAACCTACCTAGTCAGCATACATATACATAGGAGATGGGGTTAGGTAGAGTACAAAAGAGGATTTTTTTCTCACCTCCATAATTCGGATGCCAGGACACGCTCGATATTTGCTTTCCGCGAATCGAAGACACGTCCGCAAACACCTCCACCTCTTCAAACCTCTCCACTTCCGCCTCCTCCTTCTTTACCTTGCTCTGTTTAGTGTCTGGTGTTGTCACTAGATCTTGATCAGCGTTAGTGTCGAATAAATCTACCACCTCGTTTCCGCGAACACCTGCCAAAACCCTGCAACACCAAATGCGAGAGAATACAGCTTGAATTATCAAACTTCTTTGGAATGTTCTTCTTCGCCTTTTCCTGTGTTCAGACGAGGTATGCGTTTTTCGTCAGTCTCTTAATCAGCCCTAGGGTGATCACTTTTGGACTGACATTTGGTTTTGGCTACAAAAATTTTACGATCCTACACAAATAAGGTTCGTTCTAGGAACAGTTGACTTTCTCTTCTTCTTATAAGGTTCGTTCTAGGAACAGTTGACTTTCTCCTAGCCTGTTCTTCTTCTTTTTATTATTATTTTTTTTTAAGATATTCATTTAATAAAATAGTATGTAATGAGTTTTTTTTTTTTTTTTTTTTTAAGAGATTTGATAGAGAGGATTGTAACCGCTAAGGTCTCATTGACCTGAAATCGAAAAGAAAAGGAAGACAGGATAGGAGAAAGCCAGCCGTTCCCAGAAGGAACATCCGTTCAGGATAAAATCCGCTTCGGACGGGAATCGAATCCGCGGCCTAGCGCTTACGAGGTAGACGCACTAACAACCAAGCTAACTATGCTGGCGTACCTAATGCAGTTTTTTTTAATGTGGTTTTTCAGTTGACTTATTTTTCCCTTAAAATTTAATCCAGGAAAGGGGACTCTAATCTGTCTGGTGTAATTTCCAGATGGCCGAATCCACTCCCTCCATGTCGGTTGAAGTATTCCACAAGGCAGAGAATGGTGTGGTTTCTCACGAATCGTCCGGAGATAATTTACCCTGCAGTCTATGTGACCAGCTGGTGCTACATCTGAAGGATATTCTGGTAGCTAACACTACCGAGTCTGAGTTTAAGGAAATTCTAGAAGGTAAGTTTTCTTTTATTAGCCCGTAAGCTTTCCTTTATATTCTGGTAGCTAACACTACCGAGTCTGAGTTTAAGGAAATTCTAGAAGGTAAGTTTTCTTTTATTAGCCCGTAAGCTTTCCTTTATTAGCCTGTCCCTTTAAATAATTGGGCTGGCGAAGTACATAGATTCCAGGGTTTTCAATTTCGTTTCCCTTGTATAAAAAAAGACCGATTGCAATACTTTCTCATTACTATTATAGCTTCTCTATTTTTTATTTATTTATTTATTTTTTTATTATTTCATAACCAAATATATATATAACAATAGGTACTTCAATCATCAATACACATCAAGCCAGCTCCATCTTCAAAAGCACAAGGCGTAACAATCTGCCTTGTTCCTCTTAATCTTAATGAGACAGCTTTCAGAATTGAGAACTCAGTCCTCACTCTCACCCAGCTCAACACATACATTTTTTCCACTTTTCGCTCAAAACTAATGCAATTCTCTTCAAATAACTATGGAATTCCAAATGAAGGGCCCCGTCAGTTGAACAAACCAGGGGTGTGAAGGACGCCCTCAAACTTAGCTTCTCTATACTTTAGTAATGTATTGTATGATTATTATTAGTTGCACCGAATTAATTACAAAGTAACGAATGTATTAAAATAATAATGACATTAAAATCGTTTCCAGGAATTTGCAAGCAAACTGGAACGTTCAGCTTTCAATGCGAGCATTTGGTGGATCAGTACTATGCCCCCCTCTACGCTTTCCTCACTAATGAATTGAACCCCAATGTGATCTGTGTGAATATTGGTCTGTGCCCTAAGAAACCTACCCTCGTCTTTAACAACTTGGATATTCTCGCCTCTTATGTAAGTAGGTAGTTGAGTAAATGAGTACCTACTCAAGGGACCATTTATTTATTTAATGATCTAAAGTAATTTTATAATATCTCTAGGTAAGTATATCATTTTTTTTTTTTTTTTTTTTTTTTTTTTTATCCAGTTTTTCTTAAGGAATCTTTTTTAATTTTTTAAATACCAAACTTATATTTTAGGTATTATATATAGCCCCTTTTTATCTCTATTTTTCAATTTTTTATTTTAAATTTAAAAATTTAAAAAAAAAAAAAAAAAAAAATTTAAAAAAAAAAAAAAAAAAAAAAAAAAAAAAAAAGATTTTTCTCGTCCCTCTCAATGTCGTGGACACCACACGGATGATTGAATATTCTGTCTGGATATAATAACCAATGTTCTTCATAGCGTAGCTCTGTTGCTCTTACACCATTTCTCCGATAACGTACTTGCTAATCTTGTTTAATATAGGTTTTTTAATTGACTATTTCTCATTTGCAGCCCGTGCCTGTCGTTCCCATTCATATTGAACCAGTCACCAAGTCCAACAAACTACCCTCTCATCTGGAGAACTCTGAAGAAAGCCCAGGTAAGGGAAAAAAGAACTTGGGTCGTATTTCTAATACGGATAGGTTCTCCATTAATACAGGCTAGTCAAACCATACAGGGAACTACAAGAAGGGTATAGAATATACCTTGTTTATCCTGCTCGAATGAAACTAAAAAGTCGAACTTCATCCTACACAAATAAGGTTCGTTCTAGGAACAGTTGACTTTCTCCTAGCCTGTTCTTCTTCTTTTTATTTTTTTTAAAGATATTCATTTAATAAAATATATCAGTTGCGCTTACTTGGGTTATGTTTCAAAGTCATAGAGCAGGAAAAATGAGGACCAACGGAATTTTTGTCTCCTACGACTTCTAGATCCCGAGATAAATTGATTTAAAAAATACCAGTAAATCGTGAACTTGAAGTCACGGCATACGTTCCCGTAGGCGATGACGTCACATCAAATGTCCCGAGCAAAGCTCCCTCGCAAGCAACACATTAATGTGTTTGTGCGCATACGTTTCCGCGCATTTCTTTCTGCTCGTCCGCAAGCGTGCTTGCATACTGGCTCTACCTAGCGGACGAAAAAACTCTTTCGTTTGAACGGAAAATAAAAATTGAATTTTCGACTTTTTACAGCTATTTTTTCGGAGTTTTGACCTCAGATTTGGATTTTTCCCAACTTTTTACATGGGAATCGACCGTTTATTTATAATTTTTACTCCTTTGCAACTGCTCCATTGAAGGAGTTTTAATAGTAAAGTTCTACCTCCCTGATCTTCTTGTCTCTTCGATTTTAATACGATAAAACCACAGCAGTTAAAGTTTATATTCAATGTTTTTTGTGTTTACAGAAGAATTCCACATGAAGCATGCGCAAACCCCCGTGTCTCCTCAAGCTATGATCGAATCTTCTAGCAAACCCGCCTGTATGATTTGCGAGTACATTCTTCACTTCGTACAAGAACAAGGTAGGTATTTTCCGTCATTATTTGTAACTCATTGACTTAGTATCTCGTTTCCAGAAATAACTTTGTTAAATTTGTCTAGCTAAGTAGAGACAGAGAGTAGACTAGTGTCTGGCTGTACGACTATAAAGAGGGAGAAGAACAGCTAAGCCTAACCAGCCTAGCTAGCTGATAGTTTCAAAGGGTTCTCTCTGCTTGAAAAGAACAAGCACAAGTCCTCACGATGATTCGGATGGTTGACTGCGGCTCAGGACAAGCCAATTAAACATGGCTAGAGACCATCACCCCGGTGTATGGCTGATAGAAGAGATATTTTCTCTATTTTGTCACCACCTTTCGGCTATAGCTAAAGTCGCTACAACAACAACTTTGTTAAATAATCTTCTTCTTCCTAGCTTTTTCCCTATTTAAATAGGGTCGGCGTTTTTTTGCCAGTCTCTTCTAGGCAGCCCTGTTGTGTACCTCGTGTCCTGATAATTTTTCTCACCCAGGTCTTGATTCACACAATCTCTCCACTTTTTCTAAGGTTTACCTCGCCCTTTTCTCCCCCTTACTTCCATTCTCTCAAATCTTTTCCCTATTTTGCTCTCATCTCTTCTTTCAACATGTCCATACCGCAGCAGTCTCCTTTCCTGGATCTTTCTCCACACTTCTGTTAAATAATATAGTACAGTAAAAATCGACATATGAAAAGGAAAAAAAATAATACCTCTGTGAAACTTAGGGAATAACTTCATTTTAGCATGTACTTAAAGTTTTCGACCTTTTAGAGTTATTTTTTCGGAGTTTTGACCTCAGATTTGGATCCCAAGGTCTTATATCGTCCCGAAATCGAAGAGAGAAGGAATACAGGATAGAAGAAAGCCAGCCGTTCCGAGAACGAACACTATCCATTCAGGATGAAATCCGCCCCGGTAACTTCAGCTTTAGTCTCTTTCCTCTTCATTGTATATCTTTTTTCAAGAGGTTTGATAGAGGGGATTGTAGCTACTAAGGTCATTCGTTCTGAAAGCGAAGAGAGAAGGAGGAAGCCTGCCGTTCCGAGAACGAACCTTACATATTAAGAATAAAATTTGATGTAAAAATATACCAGGAGATCAGCTGTGATTTTATTCTTTGGTATTATCCAGGGTGCACCACGAGGAGCGAACTAACATTGCACCCCGGGCGAAAATCTTATTACTATTATTATTATTATTTTTTACATCAAGTTCACTGAAGGACAGAAACTTTTTTCATTTATTTATAAAAATATGTATTAACAAAATATTCTTCTCTAGGTCCTCTCGTCTCAAATGAACCCAGACGTTGTGTGTTCAGTAGCGGGTTTATGCAACAATGCTGCTATTGATAGACTGCTCCTCACTGCTGCCCCTGCCCCCAAGACAAGCACCCCCACTAAAGATGATAACTCTGACTGCAAGAACTGTGCCAGCTTTGCGGATCTGGTTACCAAGAAGTTCAACGCTGCTTCTAAACAAGATGTGACCAATGGTGAGTTACTGTTTGTTTCTTTTTGAACAAACCTTATCTGTTTAGGATAAAGTCCACCTCGCCTCGGGTGGGAATCGAAGGCAGACGCGCTACCTTCCAAGTTACTAGGGAGAGCAGACTGAGAATACCTTATAAATCCCTCAAGACCCCTTCGGTTCGGAGGTCCTGAGCCAAGCCCCCTGGTCTGGATGGCACCTCTTAGTATCCTCTTATTGAGATACAGTGTAGAAGTCATTTTTGACGCCAGTGTCCTAGGCAATAATTTCGCCCTTTGTTCTCGTTTCACAGGCATGCGCAATCTATGCACGGAATTCAGCTCTCTATCAGACGCGTGTCTGAAGGTGGTGAACAACCGTGCTGACCTCTGGTATGATCATCTGAAGGTGTACTTCGACACTGGTATGGTTAACTCAAGATATTTCCCCTCCATCCCCAGCATCTGCCGTGCGAACAATATGTGCACCAACCAGACGGTAAGCAACAAAGCTTTCTATTATTCTTATGGCTTATATTCGACTGCAACATTGTTTGACGGTAAACCCAAAGCTTTCTATTATTGTTATGGCTTGTATTCTACTGCAACATTGTTTCTCAACAATCCAGAAATGTTTTTGCACCAATCCAGCTAGTGGAAGGAAAACGAGGAAATAGTATTAAAGGAAAATGCAAACTAACCCACAAGACAAGACGACACACAAGTGTCTCTTAGTGTGGGTATTTTGGCATCAAAACACAATACATCATAATATACCTCCTTAGATCATCATTAAACGATTTAACCAATTAAACATGTATTGTACCATTACTATGTACCTATATGTCTATATTTATTATGCCAAATGAATGAAATTTGAAACATCTTTTGTGGGTATCACAGCATTACTAATAGTCTCCTTTACTATTAATTTTCATCTACTTATCATCAATCTTTTTACACTGGTAATGCCGCCTCTGGTCGCTACTCGATTAAAGTAGCTACTCATTTGTCCTCACGAGGCTGAGTGCACCCCGAACTCCAAGCGCAGAGCCGAAAAAACTTCGATCCCTCCGGGAATCTAACCTGGGACCACCTGTGTGCAAGCCTAGTGTGATACCCACTCAGTATAATTTTCAGTGGAAAATTATATTTTCAGTGGAAAATTATAATCTGTTAAAATTGAGCAATAAATCATTAATCTCTTTTCGAATTCCCCCCAGGTGTGTCCGAAACTGAAGGTATGCTCACTGACAGCCAAGTCTCCTATGGTATTCGGTCAGAAGGTGGAAGAAAACGGTGCCTGTCCCCTGTGTCTACTTGCTGTAACTGCCGCTGAAAAGTATCTCGTTTCCAACAGAACCGAGGTGAGATATCTAGAGTCCAAGTTCACCCAGTAGAACTTGGACATGGCTCAGAAGTCCTAGCAAACAAGTCGAACAACCCCCTGTAACTTTTGAATGGCTTGGATTTTTTTTTTTTTTAAATTTTTATCTAGAGATAGAAAAAAACTGGCTGGCTGGGGGACGTTAAAGAGGGAGTAGACTAGCCTGGAATTCCCTTGCTAAAGAAATAGCAAAGTTTGAGTGCGAAGGGCATCCATCTGTAAAATTTGTAGCCAAAACCAATAGTCAGCCCAAAGCAATCACCCTAGTTAGGGTTGATTGGGAGGCTGACGAAAAACGCCGACCCTGTCTGTACACGGGAAAAGGGGAAGAAAAAGAAAAAGATTGATACCTACGATTTATTGTATTTAAAATGTTCAAAAATAAAATAAAGTATTTGGGAAAAAAAAAAAGATTTACATATTGTGATTTGTTAAAAGAAATTGTAAATAAATAGGTAAAGTTGAATTTACAAATCTATTATTGCAGGAAAACATCAAGCAGGTATTGGACGTAATCTGCTCTTCTCTACCCAAACATTTGGAGGGAGATTGTGAGAGATTCATCGACAGTTTCTACGAGCCATTGGTTGATATGCTCCTGGCTGAGACTACGCCACAGGAAATCTGCGTGTACATTGGACTCTGTCTGCCGCCGAAAAGAATCGTTCCCGGTAAGCTACGAGATTTTTTTTTCCTCCCTCTAGGTCGTTTTTACACTAAACCACAGAGGCAGGTGTAGGAAATTACATTTTATTATTATTAATTTATAAGTATAAGATTACCAATCTCAGTGTGAATGAAGACCTGGGTGAGAAAAATTCATCAAGACACGAGGTACACAACAGGGCTGCCTGGAAGAGACTGACGAGAAACGCCAACCCTATTTAAATAGGAAAAGGCTAGGAAGAAGAAAAAGTGGTGTAGTGGTTAGCATGGTGAACTCTGGATCTGGAGGTTGGTGGTTCGCGTTTCAAGTGAAGTCAAAATATTTAGCGTAGTGTATTAAGCAGGGATTCGGGGAACGACATTTGTGACAAGCATTCAAGTATGCTTAGCACAGTTAAAATTTCTTTTTTTGTTTTGTTTGCGTTTACAAACCGGCCTTGGTGGTGTAGTGGTCAATATGCTCGTCTGGTAAACAGGAGGGCGTGAGTTCAATTCCAGACGAGGTATGGAATTTATCCTCGACTTTATTTTGAGAATTTGACCACAATAATAACAGTAGCTTACTGCTGGAGTAAAGGGACGTTTCAGTCCTCTGTGAGCAGTATAAATAAGCACTATTATTATTATATCCAAGAGGTTTTATTAAGTTCTTGCAAAGCGAGCCACAATACTTTTCTTACTGAATTCTCTACCACCTAACCCTTAGAGCTCCATTATTATGTGGTCAAATTCTCAAATAAATGAGGATAAAATTCCATACCTCGGCTGGGATCCAACCCACGCCCTCCTGTTTACCAGGCGAGCGTTTTGACCACTACGCTACCGAGGCAGGTATTTTATTGTTTTATTTTTATTATTTTCACAGTTCCCGGTAACAAACCTTTTGAACAAAATATATTCTTTTCAGAAACGCCCGCATTGCCCGTCAGCTCCGCCGAGGACTTTGCCAGCGTGAGCCAATCCGTGGAAGCCAACCAGGCGTGCATCCTGTGCGAATTTGTCATGACCAAGCTAGACCATCTGCTCAGCGAAAACAAGACAGAAGAGGAGATCAAGCATGCTGTTCACAGCGTGTGTCGCCTCATGCCCAAGAGTGTTAAACAGGAGTGCGATGACTTTGTCAACCAGTATTCGGATCTTATCATTCAGCTATTGTCTCAGAGTTTGAACCCGAAACAAGTGTGCGAGGCGCTGAACGTGTGCAAACCCAACGACGTGAAAGGTTAGTGGGACTTTTAAACACGGAGTATACCGGTTAAATCTTATCGCCCCAAAATAGTCAGCTGTTCCGAGAACCCCGGAAAGATAGGCCTCTTGGAAAAGTGTGCCGCGCTGGTAACAACTTTAAGAGGCACTGAACTCTAAACAAATTAATAGACGGCCTTATTCTAGGACGGTATCTTAAAAGCTCCCAAAGTCTGACAGGGGGACTTCGAACACGGAGTATACCAGCCTGAATTTCCCTTGCTAAAGAAATAGCAAAGGTTGAGTGCGAAGGGCATCTGGTAAAAATTGTAGCCAAGATCAAATGTCAGCCCAAAGCAATCACCCTAGTTAGGGCTGATTGAGAGGCTGACGAAAAACGCCGGCCCCCATCTGTACACGGTAAAAGGCGACAGAAAAGAAAAATGAGATTATTGGAACCAGACCTGATAGAAATCACTTCAAAGGATTTAATCCGACCGGGGCGGATTTTATCCTAAACAGAGTAGCTTCTTTATCGGAACAGCTAGCTTTCTCCTATCCTGCCGTCCTCTCTTCGATTTCGGGACGATAAGAGCTCAGTAGTTACAGGTAAATTTGAACCTATTGCAATACTTTCTCATTAGAGAGAGACATATTTATTTAAATATACTCGTATTCAAATAAAGCGGCTGCCAGTCTTTGGCTGGTTGCAGATCACAGCAAAACCATCATTTAATTTGAAATCATCAATTCTCGTGGGGGGCGTCTTTTTCCTTCGCTATAAAGTGAAAATGCTCATCTACATGACTTCTCCCTCTATTTATCATTTCAGATAAAATCACGGAATGTTCTGTGTGTACGGAAGCCATGGGTCACTTGGATGATGCTCTGGCTGATGTTGTTGTCAAGAACAATATCAAGACCGCCTTGGACAAAGTATGCTACCATGTGGACCAGACAGAGTTTGATGCGGTAAGTGACATTTTCAAGTGAACTCGTTTCAAGTTGATTCGGGTACCGAGAAACACACAAAATATTACAGATAAGTAAGTAGTTGGACGGAAGAGCTCCTCCAGGAGAACCCTGCCTCTTAAAAGAAGAAGAAGAAGAAAAAAAAATAATAACAGACGAACAGACAGACAGACAGCCAAACAAACAAATGAACAAACACAGACAGACTGACTGCCTGACTGGGACAGTCAAACAAAGTAACCTTTAAGTATACCAACGAGACAAAATATAGGTAGCTAGGATCATCCATCAGTCAACGGGTAAGGAGAGGAAAGGCGGGCCTGTAAGCGTTTGATGTTGAGGTCGTGTGATTGAATAATTTGTTCCAGCCTCTCCTCTCTGTCCGTTTTACCCGATTCGATGATCCTAACCTCGGTTTGTCTCGGCACCTCAAATAAAGGCCCGTTCCAACTTGTCCTGAGTTTTATCCAATTTCTTTCCCGAATGCCCTGTAGGTAATGTAATTTAAATTGGAGTTTTCCCACTACATTGTACGCGAAAGCGATGCATTGTCTGGTCTAACAGCGCACGAAAAGACAGAGCTTCGCGTGTCGGCATAACGCGCACTTGTATATTAATTTTAACGTTGAATTTCTCAAAAATAAAACCACCGCCGAGTCTTACGATTGTCTTGAAACCGTATCCCTTCTTGATTTATCCAATTTCGTCAGGTCATAGACTTTAGCCAGGATCTCTGGGCTCACAAGCTGCATCCAGCCAGCAAAGGCTCAGAGAAGGTTAGGGCAGAATCTAGCCAAATCAATACTTTCTAGACAGAATTATTACAGTTGAAAATGTTAAAATAAAACTGAAATTTTGTTTCAATGATAGTTCAGAGGGACAGATAAAACTTAGTGTCAATTACCTGTCAACCTGTCTTCACACACTACTATTTGGTCGACACACGCATTGTTGGATTTGAGCAGGTCCCAAATTTCTATATTCCCATCTTGTTTGGCCACAAAGAACACACCAGGACGAAATGGAGACCAAATGGCACTCGCAATGATTTGGTCATATTTCTTCCATAGAATGGGTCCTATCTGAAATACATTGGAAGGAATTGGGTATTTTTGTCTGAAACCTGTGAATCAATCGATTCTGGATTCATTAAAAAAAAAAAAGAAAGTCTTTTGAAAATCCGAATCCAAGGGATCCTCTCGAGGACTGAATTCGTTTGGTTTAGAGTCCTAGAAGGTAAGAATTCCAAATAAAGAAGTAAAAAAAATATCTTTGTAAGAAAAATGATAGGAAATCCAAAGGATACAAAATTCAAAAAATCTTACCTCATAATCGTCATGCCAAATACACCACTCATGTCCTCCGCTACTCAAAGTCGTTTCTTTCGTACAGAGTTCAAATTGCCGCTCACATCCTCCGCCATGACTCTCTTTATCTTGCCAGTGATGTCCCATATGACTATCATCCCAGACGCCAGACCTCCTGCTATTATATTACCGTCATGCGGGGCAAACTCTATCACATTCACCTCAGTTTCTTTCGTACAGAGTTCAAATTGCCGCTCACATCCTCCGCCATGACTCTCTTTATCTTGCCAGTGATGTCCCATATGACTATCATACCAGACGCCAGACCTCCTGCTATTATATTACCGTCATGCGGGGCAAACTCTATCACATTCACCTCGCTCGGGTGACGGTACGTAGCTGGGACATGGTGGATAACTGAGACATCATGTCCGCTTCCCTGGAGTGCTCTGACCTTGAGATGACCTTGGAACCCCAGGAAATACTCGACGCCAATTGGTTCTCGTCGAGAGAAGTGGCGGATCTCATGTGATGTACGAGTTCGTAGTGTTTGCGAAGTCGCCTGAGAGAGAAACAATTAAAATTTATTGACGGACTGCCCAAAGTTTGGGTTGCCAAAACGACACAGCATACTTTCCAGACAGAATTGTTACAGTTGAAAATGTTAAAATAAAACTGAAATTTTGTTTCAATGATAGTTAAGAGGGACAAGGCTGTATTTAGGAGGGCCGCCCCTCCCCCTTGGACTCAATTTTTCTCCTTTACTGTAGGCCAGACTCCAAAATTTGGAGCATCTAAAAAAAGAGAAAAAAATATCAGAGAACTGAAAAAAGACTACTCTTTACCTCCATTGTTCTACATCCATATATGGTTTGTACGGAGACTGTATTTAGGAGGGCCGCCCCTCCCCCTTGGACTCAATTTTTCTCCTTTACTGTAGGCCAGACTCCAAAATTTGGAGCATCTAAAAAAGAGAAAAAAATATCAGAGAACTGAAAAAAGACTACTTACCTCCATTGTTCTACATCCATATATGGTTTGTACGGAGATAACCACTTTCTCAGTTCATCATAGGTGGGTATCATATCCGACCACCTCATTGCACTCTCTTCAGTCTCTTTAGCGCACTCATCCACTCCTCTGAGCACAGAGCCAATATATTTCTCCGATGTTAACTGCTCCAAGTCCACACCAGGGATATCTGGAGAAGTTAGTAAAATAATACGTAACTGAGCCAAGATTCAAATCAATCGGACTAGTAGAAGTGGCTCTAAATTTAGTTACAAGATTTGACCTAAACAAACAAAAACAGAGATCTCAAGCTAAGTAAAACCATGTAAAACTTGTATATTTACCTGCAGTTTCCTCGAGGCCTGAACATAGAGATCCCAGGGACGGTATGTCTGAAATACCAGGCATGGAAGAGGCTGAGGATGTGGCTACGGGAGCTTTCTCCTGAGGAATTGAAACATTATGACTGAGACCACAGTCAGAGTTTTAAAAATAAAGCGTTCTACAAGGTTACAACCCGTTCACTCTGCGCGAAACGAATTTTTCATCGTCACGATTTTTTTTTTTTTTTTTCGTGATGCGGCCTGGAGGCGTATACAAATGAATGAATTAGTGTGTTCACATTGCCAACGAAGAAAATTGTAACTTCGGACGAAGAAAAATTCGTGCGTTGTGAACAGGCTGTAGGTAGGGCGATTATGTATTAGGTAAAAAAAATGGACCAGTTGCAATACTTTCTCATTACTAGATAGCATTAGTAATAGAAAATAAAAATGTACTGTGAACGTCACACGACTTTGGATCAATTCTATCATCATAATTCACAATTACCTACTTATTATAAGGGATTCTGCTTTACTGATTGTGTGGAAATTTGTAAACATGACTCACCATTATTTCCTTGATAATGGGGAACTTGCGTGTGGTTACATTCTCAATTTCGCGCTGTTGCCGCTCAAACTTCTGCGATATTCTGTCTTGAATATGCTCTGTTGCCATTTCTCTCTTCATGACAGGTTTTCTCATGAGCTCCATACGACACTTGTCTATGTTCTTCTTGGCAGTAGCGGCCTACAAGTAGAGATCAGAATTTTAGATTGTTCTAATTGTGACAAAAATATTGGCTTAAAAGGACGACAAGGTTATCCCAGTGGTACCGCGCTTGCTTACCAAAAAGGTGTACTTGTTTTTTTGAATGCTAATGTTGCAACGGGTTACTTTCTGGAGTTTCTGATAGTTACCCAACACCTAAGTGGCCAGCTTAGCTTGGTTGGTAGCGCGTCTGCCTTGTAAGCGCTAGGCCGCGGGTTCGATTCCCGCCCGGGGCGGATTTTATCATAAACAGATAATGTTCGTTCCCGGAACGGATGGCTTTCTCCTATCCCTGTGTGAAATCCCTTCACACAGGGGAGTATCGAACCCATAACTTTTCAACTGTAAGTCCATTAGTGTTGGAAGTTGCACCACTCGGTTCGGCGTTAAAAATCACATAGGATTGACTATTCACATGCTTATTTGTCAATAGTCCTGTTACCTACATTAAAAAGAGTTAACCAGTGCTCAAAAAGTCGAATCGCTGAGTCTAAAGCGACGCCTGTTATTTAGAAAAAATTCAATGCAACATTTGCGCTTTCAGGCCCTTATGTTCTGAAGCGGTTCCGAAACTAAAGCCACTAGGGAGTAAAAATTTTAAATTCTCAAATTTGAGTCGCATACATCTCAAACTTTCTCCATCGAGGTCCTCATTACATAGGATACGATTTTTTTTCTAATAAAATAACTTACTTGGAGAAAATATCGTTTCTCTCGTTCAATGAACTGATGTGCTAATTTATCTTCCATTGTGTATCCCAGCCTCTCCAAGTCACGCCTCTTAGATGCCCACCTGAAATTAAATAAGTTAACGGACTCTTAAAACACCCTCCTAGAATTAGGCCCCCTATTAATTCGTTTAGAGTTCAGTGCTTTTCAAAGTTGTTGCCACCGCGGCACACTTTCCAAGAGTTCTATCTTTCCGGGGTTCTCGGAACAGCTAGCTGGCTATTTTGGGGCGATAAGAATAAAAAATAAGTATTAATTAAATCTTTTCTTTTAAATTAAACAAGGTCTTCTGTTCTAATCTTTCGTTATATGTACCATGTTGTTAAACCCATAAAACAAACGAGACCTTGTTTAGACTGCTGGTGTAAAGGAACTTTTTAGTTTCATTCGAGCAGGATAAATTAGTTATATTCTATTCTATTCTTTTAGTCAGCCATCGCTTACTTCTTAGTAGGATCTTCGTATTTCTTCTTCTTTTTCTGGGCGGCTTGTCGGGCCGCCTCTTCCCTCTCCTCAGCTAGGGCTCTATCTCTCTCCATCTCCTCGGCTATCGACAGGAACACAGGCCTCCTATCTGGATGTGCCTGAGAGAATCGCTCACTCCACACTATGTTGGCACGCTTACGGTCCGGCTCTGAGTCACACAACGCTTGAAATCTGTTGAGCTAGAGAAAATAGATGATATACTCTGTTTATACTGCTTGGATGTGGCTGAAAAGTCTGTTTACTCCCGCAGTCTAAACAAGGATTATGTATTTGGTTATCGCTCACTCCACACTATGTTGGCACGCTTACGGTCCGGCTCTGAGTCACACAACGCTTGAAATCTGTTGAGCTAGAGAAAATAGATAATATACTCTGTTTATACTTTATACTGCTTGGATGAGACTGAAAAGTCTGTTTACTCCCGCAGTCTAAACAAGGATTATGTATTTGGTACTTTGTTTAGTACTTATTTGGAGAAAATATAGTCCCAATGGCGTAGAGGTAGAACTTTGGACTTGTATTCCTAGGACTGGGGTTTGAGTCTCAGAAGCAAGTTGGAAATTATTTTACCTCTTCTTCGGTCCAATCTCGATGTTGTCGAGGAATGGAAAACAGTCGAAATGTCCCTGTAGCATCTCCTACGCCTAGATAGCTTCTATCATCTGATACATGGGGGGAACAGGATAGTACTAGAACGAGAATTTTACACGGAGTCATTAAAAACATTAGCAGTAATACAGTGACATCAAACAAGTCCTATCAAACAAAATAATAACGGTAAATTCTTGAGCTCCACCGAGACAAAATAGTACACAGACCGAAATAACCCAAGTTTGTTGTTAGGACCAGTCACGAAATGGGATATTTTTATTCTCTTTTTAAAGCTTTTTAACACTACTGAGTTCTTTGAAGTTTTTAACACTACTGAGTTCTTGGAACCAACTATCCTGTCTTCCTTCTCTCTTCGCTTTCGGGACGTTAAAACCTTAGGAGTTACAGTTCCCTTTATCAAACCTATTGAAAATAGTAATAACACTACCGACAGCGAAGTTGACCTAGCAGAAAAAAAAAAAAAAATCAACTTGTGCTGATTTAATTGATGGTTATAAAACTTAGAGGGAGGGAGAGAGAGAGAGAGAGAGAGAGAGAAGAGAGAGAGAGAAGAGAGGGAGAGAGAAGGGAGAGAGAAGAGAGAGAGAGAGAGAGAGCCGAGGTGAACACCGGAGGTTTTCTCTACCACCTAACCCTTAGAACTCCATTATTATGTGGTCAAATTCTCAAATGAATGAGGATAAAGCTCCATGCCTCGGCTGGGATCGAACCAACGCCCTCCTGTTTACCAGGCGAACGTCTTGACACAACTACACCACTAGGCAGGTTAATCACTGAAGACCTTAACAGTTATTCAGTGAAGATAAGCCCTAAAAAAAAAAAAAAAAAAAAAAAGAAAACCTTAAAAATTTTTCAATAAAAAAAAGCCCAAAAAAAAAAAAAAAAAAAAAAAAAAAAAATGAGAGACAAAAGTTTATTTTTCTTCAGGGAAAAAATTCGATGTCACTGTTGGGATACGAGCCGGAGCACTCCCGTTTACCAGGCAGCATGACCTTTTTTTAATTTTTTTTAATCAGATTTTTTTTTCGACTTTACCTGGATGAGTGGATGTAGTTGCCTGAATGAGTGGATGTAGTTACCTGGATGAGTGGATGTAGTTACCTGAATGAGTGGATGTAGTTACCTGAATGAGTGGATGTAGTTACCTGGATGAGTGGATGTAGTTGCCTGGATGAGTGGATGTAGTTACCTGGATGAGTGGATGTGGTTACCTGGATGAGTGGATGTAGTTACCTGGATGAGTGGATGTAGTTACCTGGATGAGTGGATGTAGTTACCTGGATGAGTGGATGTAGCCACTGCAGGTGCATGACAGGAAGGACATGTGAGCTTTCTCTCTCAGTGATTACTACGGGACTTATCACTCGCTCTGATGTTAGCTCCTTGCTCCAACCCAGCTTCGTTTCCTGTGGATATGGGATATGAAGTTAGCATTGGATACGGGTTGATAATGAGTGGGTCACTTAAACCGTGTTTTGGCACTAAAAACTGACCATCGAAATTTTGACCCGATTACATTACTTTCCTTCCTATAGGATAAGGAAAGTAAAAAGTCATGAAAGTAGTCATGCAAAAAAAGGTCAGACTCCTCTGGGCATTGAGTTATCATTGAGTCATGGAAACTGACCCCCTTTAGTGTTCAGCTAAAATTAGAATACTTTTTGAAAAATTTCGCCCGCGGCGATCAAAATTCGATCGGACTGCATGTCGAAATGTCCCTGTAGCATCTCCTACGCCTAGATAGCTTCTATCATCTGATACATGGGGGGAACAGGATAGTACTAGAACGAGAATTTTACACGGAGTCATTAAAAACATTAGCAGTAATACAGTGACATCAAACAAGTCCTATCAAACAAAATAATAACGGTCGAAATGTCCCTGTAGCATCTCCTACGCCTAGATAGCTTCTATCATCTGATACATGGGGGGAACAGGATAGTACTAGAACGAGAATAGTACACGGAGTCATTAAAAACATTAGCAGTAATACAGTGACATCAAACAAGTCCTATCAAACAAAATAATAACAGTAAATTCTTGAGCTCCACCGAGACAAAATAGTACACAGACCGAAATAACCCAAGTTTGTTGTTAGGACCAGTCACGAAATGGGATATTTTCATTCTCTTTTTAAAGCTTTTTAACACTACTGAGTTCTTGGAACCAACTATCCTGTCTTCCTTCTCTCTTCGCTTTCGGGACGTTAAAACCTTAGGAGTTACAGTTCCCTCTATCAAACCTATTGAAAATAGTAATAACACTACCGACAGCGAAATTGACCTAGCAGAAAAAAAAATCAACTTGTGCTGATATAATTGATGGTTATAAAACTTTACCTCTAGATCCTCAGATAAATCGAGTTGAAAAATACCGGTAAATTTTGTATCCTGACGTCACGACATACGCTCCCCTAAGCGATGACGTCCGCTATCACCAAGCAAATGAAAGTTACAGGCGATTATGAAATCCCCTGTAACCGCTACAGGATATTCCTCCTACCTTGAAGGCAGCTAGTTCCCATAGCTCCTCAAACGCTTGATTTCTGTAGCATAACTCCCGAGCCTTGTCTCCTTCTCCTCCTTCATCATGAATACCTCGTCCGGTTTTCTTTTTCAACTCTTCCACTTTCTCTGCTTTCTCCTTCAACTTCTCGAACTCCTCTTGGCCAATAATGACTACGTCGTCTGAAATTATTCAATAATGACCACGTCGTCTGAAATTATTCAACAAAGACCACGTCGCGTCGTCTGAAATTATTCAATAATGACTACGTCATCTATACAGAGTGTTTATAAAGTCCGGGACCCCTGAATATTTTTTGAACGGCAAAAGATGAGAAGCTGAAATTTTTTGAAGTATTTACCAAATTTCGCCCAAAAATGGTTTGGTAATGCCACCGGCAAACCAATAGAAAATAGAAAGTACCTTCACCAGGCATAGCAGTCATCAACTCGGGAACGTTGCTATCCAAGACCACCAGTTTCTTCCTAATGACAGAAGTCCAATCCAAGGCTTCCTCCTCTGGGAACGGCTGATAGGCGAACGTCTCTGATTCATACTTGGAGATGTCCAACTCTAGAAACGGAAGCGGAGGGGCCGTCTGGTCTCGCCACACACGGAGGTCCGAGGTTCGACGTAGCTGGAAAAGAGTTAAGGTAGAAACACACTAACATCACGTCACGTGCATGGGGAGTGAGAAACATGTAGTCCAAAGTTTTCCCATAATATTGTAGGTAATTTCGTTCAGGACAGCCACACTACTATCACGTTAAATCAAGTCACGTGACGTGATAGTAGTATGTTCCTACTTTAGGGCCCGTCGGACATTGGAAGAGTATTCGCCTGCGAAACCAAACCTATGAAAATGTTAGAGACTCTATGTCATTTCCATAGGTTTGGTTTTGCAAGTCGAATACGCGATAATAATGCGAATACTTTTTCACAATTTTAACCATACTAGTCTGATCAACAGCCCATTGATTTGGGGAAGTTACTTTACAACTAACTGTAATATTAAACTCACATGAAGGGGTAAACGCTTCGATGTGCGAAACACTTCATCAGAAGACATGATTTTGTACTTCATTGTCTCTGCCACTCTCCTTTCTTCACAATCTCTGTCTCTATCACTCACCTTTCTTCACAATCTCTGTCTCTGTCCCTCACCGTTTAGACTCCGGGAGTAAAGGGACTTTTCAGTCTCATTTTGGCAGTATAAACACAAACAGGGTATATGTTCTATTCTATTCTATTCTATTTTTTTTTTTTTTTTCTTCACAATCTTTGTCACTCACCTTTTTTTCACAATCTCTGTCTTTGTCACTCACCTTTTTCTTCTCCACCGTGGCAAGTGTTTCATCATCCCCTCCTCCTCCCCCATCCTCTCCACCTCCTGTTTTCTCTTTCGGTTTCTCGATGGGTGGCAGAATCACGGACTCTGTATCCGAGTCTTCATAGGACAGAGAAGTCTCAGAGGTGGACAGCACTTCGTCCCGATCCGACTTATCATCGGGGACAGAACAGTCTGTGGACAGTTTGGTCACGTAGGCGACCGCCACGATACCTGGCGGCATAAAATGGAAGTTTATCGTATTAGTCTGAAATTTCAACTGGTGAAGATAGTCCAGTTAAAACAACCTTTTCATCCCTCCAACTACAGAAAATCTACTTTCCACTGTACCTTTTCCTTAGGCCACTCACTATCAGGTAGATCCGACACCTGATCAGGTCAGGTATACCTGAAACCTGATGAGGAATTGAGCACACACACATATCAGGTAGACCTGACAGGTACGGCTAAAAAAGTCCGTCTGTCAGATCTACCTGATGAGCACACACACTATCAGGTCTACCTGATAGTTGATAGTGAATGGCTGGCTTTAGAAATCATATTAAACAAATTATTAAGGACAATGCTCCGACTCTTTGGTTGGCATTTCAATCCAGCATACATATACATGGGAGATGGGGTTAGGTAGAGTACAAAAGAGGATTTTTTTCTCACCTCCATAATTCGGATGCCAGGACACGCTCGATATTTGCTTTCCGCGAATCGAAGACACGTCCGCAAACACCTCCACCTCTTCAAACCTCTCCACTTCCGCCTCCTCCTTCTTTACCTTGCTCTGTTTAGTGTCTGGTGTTGTCACTAGATCTTGATCAGCGCTAGTGTCGAATAAATCTACCACCTCGTTTCCGCGAACACCTGCCAAAACCCTGCAACACCAAATGCGAGAGAATACAGCTTGAATTATAAACTTCTTTGGAATGTTCTTCTTCGCCTTTTCCTGTGTTCAGGCGGGGTATGCGTTTTTCGTCAGTCTCTCAATCAACCCTCATATACATAGGAGATGGGGTTAGGTAGAGTACAAAAGAGGATTTTTTTCTCACCTCCATAATTCGGATGCCAGGACACGCTCGATATTTGCTTTCCGCGAATCGAAGACACGTCCGCAAACACCTCCACCTCTTCAAACCTCTCCACTTCCGCCTCCTCCTTCTTTACCTTGCTCTGTTTAGTGTCTGGTGTTGTCACTAGATCTTGATCAGCGCTAGTGTCGAATAAATCTACCACCTCGTTTCCGCGAACACCTGCCAAAACCCTGCAACACCAAATGCGAGAGAATACAGCTTGAATTATCAAACTTCTTTGGAATGTTCTTCTTCGCCTTTTCCTGTGTACAAACGGGGTATGGGTTTTACGTCAGTCTCTCAATCAGCCCTGACATTTGGTTTTGGCAACAATTTTTTTTTTTACGAGTGGATATCCTTCCCACTCACCCTTTGATATTTCTTTAGCAAGGGAATTTCAACCCTTAACTGGTGAGTTTTTTTTTTCCAACACTCAAGGTGGGGTCTAATTGTGTGACAGACTTTACGCCAACTTTTGGCTGTAAATCCATGAAATTTTGATAGATTTAATTTATCTCTTAGTTTTTTTTAAATATAAATATTTTATACATGAACAGACTTATACAATACACGCCTTGGACTTATACTTTCATGTTTAAGAATAATAATAATAGAAATAACCCTTCCTACTCACAAGTTCGCTTTCGACTTGAGACTCCGCCGAAATTCTTCCACTCTCGTCGCCTGCGTGAGGACATCGTCATCCAGCTCTCGTTCTGCCGTCTCTTGTCTTGAGAGTCTCGTCAGATCCTGGAGCAAAGTCTCGTCGTGGTCGCTTTGTATGGCGGCATTACGGCGGAACGGAGTGTTGGTTTGAGCCTTGGTCGAGACAGTGCGTGGTATTGCCTGGAAGATGTATTGACCAGCCTAGTTAGCTTAATTTAATTTTAGTTATGAATTTGGAACAAGTGCGTCAGCCAGTTATCAGAGTGGATAAAGACTATAGTTGAAATAGCAATAATACGGCCCCTTAACTGGGGGGTTTTTTTTTTTTTTTTTTTTTTGCAACACTCAAGGTGAGGTGGGGTCTGATTGTGTGACACACTTTACGCCAACTTTTGGCTGTAAATCCATGAAATTTTGATAGAAGATTTAATTTATCTCTTAGTTTTTTTTAATATACATATTTTATACATGAACAGACTTATACAATACACGCCTTGGACTTATACTTTCATGTTCAAGAATAATAATAATAGAAAAAACCCTTCCTACTCACAAGTTCGCTTTCGACTTGAGGCTCCGCCGAAATTCTTCCACTCTCGTCGCCTGCGTGAGGACATCGTCATCCAGCTCTCGTTCTGCCGTCTCCTGTCTTGAGAGTCTCGTCAGATCCTGGAGCAAAGTCTCGTCGTGGTCGCTTTGTATGGCGGCATTACGACGGAACGGAGTGTTGGTTTGAGCCTTGGTCGAGACAGTGCGTGGTATTGCCTGGAAGATGTATTGACCAGCCTAGTTAGCTTAATTTAATTTTAGTTATGAAGTTGGAACAAGTGCGTCAGCCAGTTATCAGGGTGGATAAAGACTACAGTTGAAATAGCAATAATACGAACGGAGTGTTGGTTTGAGCCTTGGTCGAGACAGTGCGTGGTATTGCCTGGAAGATGTATTGACCAGCCTAGTTAGCTTAATTTAATGTTAGTTATGAAGTTGGAACAAGTGCGTCAGCCAGTTATCAGGGTGGATAAAGACTACAGTTGAAATAGCAATAATACGGAAAAAAAAGGAATAGTAATACTGAAAGAGGAATAATTATGTAGTGGAAGGAAGAATAGGGGAAAATAGAGGAAGTAAAGATTGCAAGATAGAGATGGAGCTAATGAGATGCTGTGTCCCGTATTGGGGATGTGTTGCATTTCATGTTATTTTAGAGAGGTAGGTTATATACACATTACCAAACTATCAAGGGCAGGGAAAACCTAGACTCTCTGCAAATCCAGTGTGCCGGAAGGCATGTGTTGTGTTCCAATCCACTCGACCCCAAAGTTTATATAGTAATACTGAAAGAGGAATAATTATGTAGTGGAAGGAAGAATAGGGGAAAATAGAGGAAGTAAAGATTGCAAGATAGAGATGGAGTTAATGAGATGCTGTGTCCCGTATTGGGGATGTGTTGCATTTCATGTTATTTTAAAGAGGTAGGTATTATACATATTATCAAACTATCAAGGGCAGGGAAAACCTAGACTCTCTGCAAATCGAATGTGCCGGAAGGCATGTGTTGTGTTCCAATCCACTCGACCCCAAAGTTTACGACTAAACATGAATATCAATTACACACACCTGAACGGACACATCAAACAGTGTCCTCTCCACCAGATCAAACACCTCTTTGGTGCGAGGTCTCAATTCTACAGCTTCCGGCTCAACAGTGACTAGGGGCTCTCGGGACTGAAGAGATCGGGAACATGCGTCCAATTCCAAACTCAGACCCATCTGTGAGTATGAAAACAATGTATTAAACATAATTTTTAATAGTGGTATTTGGGGGAAAATGGCCTAATGGTCAAAAATTTCGACATCTGTAACAACATAACGCAGAAGATGACTAGATAATAGGTAGAGCTTATGCGCTAAATCTTATATCCTGATGTCACGATATACGCTCCCGTACTAACCTCAAACTTTGGGAACAACTTTCTTTTAGCACCAAAATGAGGGACAAGAAACTCTTTAGCGACTCCTAAAGAGGAACAGTATTTTTTCCTCAAAAACCAGGTTTCATTTTATGCTTATATTGTTCTCAAGTTTCCATTTATTATTTTTACAACATAACAACATCAAAACATACCAAATTCGTATGCATGGTATACCCATCCGTAAAAGCAGAGCTTGTGCCACGGGTGGGAAGTTCATTTATAATAATTATGTTTGTAGTTTCAATTTCATTCCACTCTTTTAAATATTAGCAGGTTTCATTTTATGCTTATATTGTTCTCAAGTTTCCATTTATTATTTTTACAACATAACAACATCAAAACATACCAAATTCGTATGAATGGTATACCCATCCGTAAAACCAGAGCTTGTGCCACGGGTGGGATGTTCATTTATAATAATTATGTTTGTAGTTTCAATTTCATTCCACTCTTTTAAATACTATTTATTATCCGATTCTGTGCTACCTTCTGTCGTGTACTGCACAGTTTGGCCTCTTCAATGTCCTTCTCACTTCCAAACGAGTCCCAAGTCCTGGGCTCTATTGTCTTCTCGGCTAGCCGATATAATCGAAGCTCCTCATTGGTCAGTTGCTTCTCCAATGAGGCAAAGCCGGCGGCTGTGGTGCATATAAGAAACTCGTCCAGCTCAGTCCTGGCTGGGTTGAACCCGAGCCACATATACGGGAGTGTGTAGTTCTGAAAAACCAATCATAACGCGTGTATAAGAGAGAAACATTTATTTAAATACAAATGAATGGGTAAGAGGCAGAGCGGATCAAGTCCAAAAATTGACTTTTTGAGTATTGTACATTATTGGAAACAGCACGAAAAGATCTTATTTTTACTTTTTCATTGGTTGCTAATTTCACTTTAGTATTGAAATGAGAGTGAAAACAAAATGGCTATCTCTATTTAAACTTTGACTAGTCCTAAACTTTGACTCCATTTATCTCAAAACGCCACGCGTGTATAAGAGAGAAACATTTATTTAAATACAAATGAATGGGTAAGAGGCAGAGCGGACCAAGTCCAAAAATTGACTTTTTGAGTATTGTACATTATTGAAAACAGCACGAAAAGATCTTATTTTTATTTTTTAATTGGTTGCTAACTTCACTTTAGTGTTGAAATGAGAGTAAAACAAAATGGCTATCTCTATTTAAACTTTGACTAGTCCTAAACTTTGACTCCATTTATCTCAAAACGCCTTTATTTTGGACTTGCTCCGCTCTGCCTCTTAGACATTCAATTAAAGCACCCTGTGAAAGGCCTACCTTGATAGCTTCCTTGTATGGCGCGAACACAGAAGCGCTATCTCTCTCCCAAACCTCAGCTAGAATGAACTCTGCAGGCACCTTCATCCATTGGTTGTCCACACCTAGATGTTCGCCCACCTGTGTAAACAAACGTGAAGAAATTAGTCCAGAATGAACTCTGCAGGCACCTTCATCCATTGGTTGTCCACACCGAGATGTTCGCCCACCTGTGTAAACAAACGTGAAGAAATGAGTCTTATTTTATTATCAGCCTCTATGGTACTTTCGCCTAGGAGATAGGAGTTTTCAACTTCACTGGCTGCCAAAGCATATTCCATGGTGTTTACCCACAGAAACCCACTTATGAAAACCTAACTTCAATGAGAGACACTCTTTCAATAATTGGACTCCCATCTTATAGTTGCGTAAAGACTATGAAATTCCAACTCGACTGGGCTTTGGGACGGGAATCGAACCCGCGACCTAGCGCTTACAAGGCAAGACGCACTGCGCTGCCATCAAACTAGCCTCGGAATTGTTTAAATAACTTATGTCAAACTTTCTTGAACCCGCCTAGGAGTCTTCTTAGAAACATTGTTTGTTCCCGGATTAGTTGCGTAAAGACTATGAAATTCCAACTCGACTGGGCTTTGGGACGGGAATCGAACCCGCGACCTAGCGCTTACAAGGCAAGACGCGCTGCGCTGCCATCAAACTAGCCTCGGCTGTTAGCTTAACAGGAGTTCAAACACTGATGTTGGATTTCACCAATATTTATTCAGTCTTTAGAACTCCTGTTAAGCCAACAGCCAGTTAAGTTGCATTTAATTTATATTGGCTTAACAGGGCTGTTAAGCTGACGGGCTATTTGAGGCTGGAAAGAAGGTTGGCGAAACCCACCATGAATAAATATTGGTAAAATCCAACATCAGTTGTTTTCTTACCACACAGTTGAGGCTGATCTGAAGAGACTCGGGTAGGTACACGATACCGATATCATTCTCCAGGAGGAGTCCTGTGTCTCCTCCACCTTCTCCGGAGTGAGCTGACATAGCCAATGCCGCTAGAGAGTCAAAAACCAGACGGGAGGGATATAAATTAAATGTTCTATAAATTACTTGTTTTTCTATTGGGGTACACTATATGGGTTGTACACGATACCGATATCATTCTCCAGGAGGAGTCCTGTGTCTCCTCCACCTTCTCCGGAGTGAGCTGACATAGCCAATGCCGCTAGAAAGTCAAAAATCAGACGGGAGGGATATAAATTAAATGGTCTAAAGATTAGTTGTTTTTCTATTGGGGTACACTATATGGGTTACACTATAAACAACAAGAAATAGGTACACCAAAAACGACTATAAAAGGGCGTTAGTTATTTTACTTTTTTACACCGAGGAAAAAAAAAAATCATCATTTTAGCTAATATGTTATCCTTAAACGAGGATGAAATCGGTATAACATTGGGAAAGGTTAAAATGTCCTTACGCACAAATCGCACAATGAGGCTCCCTTTTGGATAGTCTGGTGTGAAGGTCGATAAGTTTAAAGTTAAGAACCTATTTTAAAATATTGAAATTTCATTTATTTATTATTATTTAAAGAAATATGAAAAGGATTTTTGAAGAATTAGGCACTAAGAACTGAGTTTAAAATATCGAAATTTTATTTATTTATTATTATTTAAAGAAATATAAAAATGATTTTTGAAGAATTAGGCACTAAGAACTGAACCAATTTGAGAAAAATACCTATACATATCATTAGATTATTACATTAGTTAGAAATAGGTACACCTACGAGTACACCATCATAAAAGTAAAATAATAATCCAGTAGGTGATACCTACCCAAAACATAAATAAAATTAAATATGTATTAACTATTTAGGTACATAAATTGGAAGGTTGAGTGGATGTAGTTACCTGGATGAGTGGATGTGGTTACCTGGATGAGTGGATGTAGTTACCTGGATGAGTGGATGTAGTTGCCTGGCAATTCTTGAGCTCCACCGAGACAAAATAGTACACAGACCGAAATAACCCAAGTTTGTTGTTAGGACCAGTCACGAAATGGGATATTTTTATTCTCTTTTTAAAGCTTTTTAACACTACTGAGTTCTTTGAAGATAAAGTTAAAGTTAAAAACCTATTTTAAAATATTGAAATTTTATTTATTTATTATTATTTAAAGAAATATGAAAAGGATTTTTGAAGAATTAGGCACTAAGAACTGAACAAATTTGAGAAAAATACCTATACATAATATATCATTAGATTATTACATTAGTTAGAAATAGGTACACCCTACACCATAAAAGTAAAATAATAATCCAGTAGGTGATACCTACCCAAAACAAATAAAATTAAATATGTATTAACTATTTAGGTACATAAATAGGAAGGTAAAAATGAAACAAAATAAATAGAGCGAAAAAAACGAGCTAGGAGAGGATTAGGACTTACCTATCGAGCTAGGAGAGGATTAGGACTTACCTATCGAGCTAGGAGAGGATTAGGACTTACCTATCGAGCTAGGAGAGGATTAGGACTTGCCTATAGAGCTAGGAGAGGATTAGGACTTACCTATTGAGCTAGGAGAGGATTAGGACTTGCCTATAGAGCTAGGAGAGGATTAGGACTTACCTATCGAGCTAGGAGAGGATTAGGACTTGCCTATAGAGCTAGGAGAGGATTAGGACTTACCCATCGAGCTAGGAGAGGATTAGGACTTACCTATCGAGCTAGGAGATGATTAGGACTTGCCTATCGAGCTAGGAGAGGATTAGGACTTACCTATCGAGCTAGGAGAGGATTAGGAATTACCTATCGAGCTAGGAGAGGATTAGGACTTGCCTATAGAGCTAGGAGAGGATTAGGACTTACCTATCGAGCTAGGAGAGGATTAGGACTTACCTATCGAGCTAGGAGGGGATTAGGACTTACCTATCGAGCTAGGAGGGGATTAGGACTTGCCTATAGAGCTAGGAGAGGATTAGGACTTACCTATCGAGCTAGGAGGGGATTAGGACTTGCCTATCGAGCTAGGAGGGGATTAGGACTTGCCTATCGAGCTAGGAGAGGATTAGGACTTACCTATCGAGCTAGGAGAGGATTAGGACTTACTTATCGAGCTAGGAGAGGACATGAAGGATCGGTTCTCCGCAATGGAGGCTGGTTGAGACAGAGGAGGGGTAACGAGAGCAAGTTTGGACTTTGCCATTTTCTTCTTGGATTTCATGGTCTAGGAAAAGAGGTTTCTGTCTGGAGAATTAGGAACAAAGAAGGAGAGGAAAGGAACTGATATTAGAAATTAAAAAGATAATTATGTACCCTAAGTGTTCTTTTTTTCTACCTTGAGTCATTAATGGCAGAACTTAGTGTAGATATAATTAATGTAATACGAAAAAATAGAATCAAGGTTTTCTTAGGTAGATATAATTTCGTGTTGATCCTATGCTAGAATATACATTTAAAATACCTATTCATGGCAAGTGCCTATTCGATACTTGAAAATTAAATATCTAGGAAAAGAGGAGGTTTCTGTCTGGAGAATTAGGAACAAAGAAGGAGAGGAAAGGAACTGATATTAGAAATTAAAAAGATAATTAGGTATGTACCCTAATAAGTGTTCTTTTTTCTACCTTGAGTCATTAATGGCAGAACTTAGTGTAGATATAATTAATGTAATACGAAAAAAAAGAGGGAAAAAATAGAATCAAGGTTTTCTTAGGTAGATATAATTTCGTGTTGATCCTATGCTAGAATATACATTTAAAATACCTATTCATGGCATGTGCCTATTCGATAGAATCGATGGGTACTTGAAAATTAAATGAACAGCTACGGTTCTTTAGATTAGTACATAATACCTACTCTTTGGTGAAAAATACAGAAGGTCCTTCAACGGTTTCTCTAACAACCCCAGTTTTACGGTATTATGTTGAAATGCATTTGGAGCTTCTGAGCAAAAAAATGGACCAACATGAAGTCAATCTGAGACGGTAGACCTGGCCGTATAGGCACCTAATCCCTGTCTCCAGATACATGAACAGCTACGGTTCTTTAGATTAGTACATAATACCTACTCTTTGGTGAAAAATACAGAAGGTCCTTCAACGGTTTCTCTAACAACCCCAGTTTTACGGTATTATGTTGAAATGCATTTGGAGCTTCTGAGCAAAAAAATGGACCAACATGAAGTCAATCTGAGACGGTAGACCTGGCCGTATAGGCACCTAATCCCTGTCTCCAGATACATGTTTGCTAAGCAATAAGATACAATAGACGTTCCCAACCCTAGAGAAAACTTTCAAATTTCAAAAATTTAGTGATAAGGTGATAGCTCTATAAAATGTTATCTATATTGTACACCTACCTAGTAATTTTAAGGTGGATACTACCTGATAAAAGTGAAAAATACAGAAGGTCCTTCAACGGTTTCTCTAACAACCCCAGTTTTACGGTATTATGTTGAAATGCATTTGGAGCTTCTGAGCATAAAAATGGACCAACATGAAGTCAATCTGAGACGGTAGACCTGGCCGTATAGGCACCTAATCCCTGTCTTCAGATACATGCTTGCTAAACAATAAGATACAATAGACGTTCCCAACCCCAGAGAAAGCTTTCAAATTTCAAAAATTTAGTGATAAGGTGATAGCTCTATAAAATGTTATCTATATTGTACACCTACCTAGTAATTTTAAGGTGGATACTACCTGATAAAAAGTTGGAATTTAAATACAAAAGAATACTGATGTTTTAAACACAAAGAAAATGAATGAAGACAAGAGAAAAATACTACACGATCACACGAGGTATCTGAACAGTTTATACGTTGCCTAGCAACGGGACTCTAAATATACAGAGGGTTTCAAATGCTCTCCCTTCTATCAAGATTTCGTAGCCTTGCATATTTTATTATTATTACTTTTTAAATGGGTTTAACGCCACCGTATAACTGCTGAGGTTTTTAGTGACGGGAGGTTTATCATTCATCCAGCTACCCACCTCTTCACATTAACCTCACCCAGCATGAGTGGAACCGGGAAAAGCCAGCAGTACGAGGTTGGCCAGATGGTCACCCCCTGATGAAAAGTTGGAATTTAAATACAAAAGAATACTGATGTTTTAAACACAAAGAAAATGAATGAAGACAAGAGAAAAATACTACATGATCATCACACGAGGTATCTGAACAGTTTATACGTTGCCTAGCAACGGGACTTTAAATATACAGAGGGTTTCAAATGCTCTCCCTTCTATCAAGATTTCGCAGCCTTGCATATTTTATTATTACTTTTTAAATGGATTTAACGCCACCGTATAACTGCTGAGGTTTTTAGTGACGGGAGGTTTATCATTCATCCAGCTACCCACCCACCTCTTCACATTAACCTCACCCAGCATGAGTGGAACCGGGAAAAGCCAGCAGTACGAGATTGGCCAGATGGTCACTAATCCAGATACCAACTTCGCGCAAGGTTGCTTAAGTTCAGTGTTCCATTGGGTCAGTGCTCTGGCAACGGGGTTTGAACCCAGTAGGTATTTTCGATATCAATCCGGTAAAGCACCACCAACACTAAGGCCAGCGACTCACTATCAGGTAGACCTGACAGGTACAACCGATCAGGTCTGTCTGATACCTGATGGGCACACACACTATCAGGTAGACCTGACAGGAGTGACAGGTACGGTTGAAAAGGTCTGCCTGTCAAGTCGTTTGAACCCAGTAGGTATTTTCGATATCAATCCGGTAAAGCACCACCAACACTAAGGCCAGCGACTCACTATCAGGTAGACCTGACAAGTACAACTGATCAGGTCTGTCTGATACCTGATGGGCACACTCACTATCAGGTAGACCTGACAGGAGTGACAGGTACGGTTGAAAAGGTCTACTTGTCAAGTATACCTGATACCTGATGAGCACACACACTGTCTAGTAGACCTGACAAGCGGACCTGATCAGGGGTACCTGATAGTGAGTGGCTGGCCTTAGCCACAGAGAAGGGCTTTTGTTAACCTACGAGTGTGTATTTTACATTGAAGGACTATAAGTTCCGGTGTACAATGTACATATGAGACATAACATAACTATCTGTTTGAGAATTTTCTCACAAGTTGTACTCCATTAAACTGATAGCATAATGGTACAACTTGTTCTAAGCTAACAGTCTAAATAAAGCACTATACTTAGGTTCTGGTTATGTACCGGGTTAGGCTTGCTAGGACTGTGAAAAGAGAGAAAAAAAGAAAATCAATTCAAGCCTAGCCTAAACCAGTACATAACCACAACCTTATGAGTAGAAGTTATAACTCTTGTGAACCCCATAAAAAAGATTCTACAAGAGAAACCTAATAATGTGTAGGTACTAACAATATCAACGCACGTGCGAAATAAAAGCATTCACATAATTATTAGAGAAATACAATTTTTTGATTCCCAAATAATCAAACATGAGACCCTATATAATTTCAAGTGGTGGTTATGTTTACCCAGGGCTAGGCTTGAACTTGTAAAATAGAAGAAAAAAAAAATCGAATAGAACATAATAGTAATAATTTTTCAGTTGGGGTACCTGATAGTGAGTGGCTGGCCTTAGCCACAGAGAAGGGCTTTTGTTAACCTACGAGTGTGTATTTTACATTGAAGGACTATATTAAGTTCCGGTGTACATATGAGACATAACATAACTATCTGTTTGAGAATTTTCTCACAAGTTGTACTCCATTAAACTGATAGCATAATGGAACACCTTGTTCTAAGCTAACAGTCTAAAATTCTATATAAGGCACTGCTTATACTTAGGTTCTGGTTATGTACCGGGTTAGGCTTGCTAGGACTGTGAAAAGAGAGAGAGAAAAAGAAAATCAATTCAAGCCTAGCCTAAACCAGTACATAACCAGAACCTTATGAGTACAAGTTATAACCCTTGTGAACCCCATAAAAAAGATTCTACAGGAGAAACCTCATAATATGTACTAACAATATCAACGCACGTGCGAAATAAAAGCATTCACATAATTATTAGAGAAATACAATTTTTTGATTCCCAAATAATCAAACATGAGACCCTATATAATTTCAAGTGGTGGTTATGTTTACCCAGGGCTAGGCTTGAACTTGTAAAATAGAAGAAAAAAAAAATCGAATAGAACATAATAGTAATAATTTTTCAGTTTTTTCTTCTTTTCATTTTTCAAGCTTAGTCTAGCCTGGTGTATAACCACTACCTTAACGTGCAATTAACTTGCTCATTCGATGAAACATTGAAATTCAGACCCAAAATGAAATACGGAAACAATCCATTTTCATCGCCTGAGACCATCAGGATTGAAAATCTAGATATGATTTTTGGGTCTGAATTTCAAAATGAATCATTATTGGTACCTAATTTAAGCACAAATCACAGATGAAAATGAATTTCCCATTTTTGGTACTCCTCCTATTGGTGGAAGAACATCGAAAATTTCAAAGTTCAATAGGCCACAACTACGGCCCTGGTTGTCGGATCAAGCTCAAACATGTACCAAAGAATTTAATTTTTGATGTTATTTAATATGGTGCGTCACAATTAGGGGGTACCTCTTAAAGATTTTGAAGTTGATTCCCAGGGTCGCCTGGCTCCGGCCGAAATTTGGCGAGTATTAAAAAGGTCATTTAAAAAAAATTCAGCTTCTCGTCTTTAGCCGTTCAAAAATATTCGGGGGTTCCCGGACTTTATAAAAAAATGAATAAAATAAAATTATTAATGAGACCTTGGTTAAACTGCTAATCAAACATGAGACCCTATATAATTTCAAGTGGTGGTTATGTTTACCCAGGGCTAGGCTTGAACTTGTAAAATAGAAGAAAAAAAATCGAATAGAACATAATAGTAATAATTTTTCAGTTTTCTTTTCTTCTTTTCATTTTTCAAGCTTAGTCTAGCCTGGTGTATAACCACTACCTTAACGTGCAATTAACTTGCTCATTCGATGAAACATTGAAATTCAGACCCAAAATGAAATTCGGAAACAATCCATTTTCATCGCCTGAGGCCATCAGGATTGAAAATCTACATATGATTTTTAGGTCTGAATTTCAAAATGAATCATTATTGGTAGGTACCTAATTTAAGCACAAATCACAGATGAAAATGAATTTCTCATTTTTGGTACTCCTCCTATTGGTGGAAGAACATCGAAAAGTTCAAAGTTCAATAGGCCACAACTGCGGCCCTGGTGGTCGGATCAAGCTCAAACATGTACCAAAAAATTTAATTTTTGATGTTATTTAATATGGTGCGTCACAATTAGGGGGTACCTCTTAAAGATTTTGAAGTTGATTCCCAGGGTCGCTTGGCTCCGGCCGAAATTTGGCGAGTAATAAAAAGAAATGTCATCTTAAAAAAATTCAGCTTCTCATCTTTAGCCGTTCAAAAATATTCGGGGGTTCCCGGACTTTATAAAAAAAAGGAATAAAATAAAATTATTAATGAGACCTTGGTTAAACCGTGGGACTAAATGGACTTTTCAGTCTCATTCTGGCAGTATAAGCTGGGTATATTCCATTCAATTACCTACTTGCAGACAGTTTTTTTTATATATATAATATACATTTTGTAAAAATCTCCTTGATCTGTATGATAGCATTAAACATTAACTTAAAAACAACAATCAATTTTCTTAAAAAAAATAATAATAATTATAAATTTGACTTACAGTTTTGTAGACTCCCTCTCCTCCCACGTTGACATCACATAAAATGCTACATAACAAATGGTAGGTATAATTTAAATAAAAATGTTGGTTAGGAAAAAAAAATGATACTTAAAAAAGAGTGTGAAAAATTTCAAAGAGAGAAAGATAACCTATTATTATTTATGTACCTAGGCGGTGGCATAAAAAGAAACCCTCTTTCTAAAATATATACCAATATTCCATGTTTTTCAACGGGGATTCGAACCGCCAATCTCTGGATACAAAGTCAACCGTGATAACAATTTTACTAGGTACTGAAGAAAAACATAGATATAATTATTTTCGATAAACCTAGGTACATAGTACCTACATAAAATCATGAAAGTGATTAATATGTATTTCACTGAGAAAGATTAGTAGGTACCTCCATGATAGGTAATCTTGTTTTGAGTAAAAATGAGTGTTTTGAGTAAAAATTAAAAAGGATTCACAGAAAAAGATCATTTACAGAGCGAAAAAAAACAAAGGGTTTTGAAGCTCATTTTGATATAGTAAATAATTGAAATTATAATCCATTGAGCTTTGTCAGAACTTAATGTCCTAGTCTGAGAATTGAACACGTTTTTGTGGGCGTCAATAAAAAAAAATACATTAATTTAAGGAATTCGAAATAGGAAAGTAGATACAGGATAAAAAATTCGTCAAATGATTTATTAAATATAAAATAATTTAAAAAATCAAGTGCTCTCTCCCCTTTTACACAATTATGTGTATCATATTATTATTGAAGGTTTAACGCAAAAACGGTTTATAGGCCATAAGAATTACAATAGGTTAGAAGTCATTTTTGTGTCAAACCTCTCAATTGTTATTTCTATCTCTCAAACAAGACTGTTTGTCTTTGATCATAAAAGAGTTGAGTTTAAACTTCCCTAAAAGTTACATGCAACTTAAGAATCTTCAATAGCTTTGAACTTTAACTGAAGGACCACCATTGAATGTGTTCCTGAACAAAATTGTAAACATGTCCTCTAAACTACATTGAGAAAAACAAATAGGTAGAAAACAGATAATAAAAATAACAGAATGAAATATAAAGAATTACAGAAAATCAACATAGAAATAAATACAATAGATACACACAGCAAACTTGATTATTTTGTTGGAAAAAATTAATGCGAAATATTGTAATAAATAAACATTTTGTAGAGGAAACCTGTACTTATGTAACGAGAAAATATTGTTACCTCTAATGTCTAATATATTAATATGTATTATTATTACCTCTAATGACGAGATCGTGAAGATTCCCCTCTCTCTTCTTCCAAGTTTTTCAACGGGGATTCGAACCGCCAATCTCTGGATACAAAGTCAACCGTGATAACAATTTTACTAGGTACTGAAGAAAAAAATAGATATAATTATTTTCGATAAACCTAGGTACATAGTACCTACATAAAATCATCAAAGTGAATAATATGTACTTCACTGAAAAAGATTAGTAGGTACCTCCATGATAGGTAATCTTGTTTTGAGTAAAAATTAAAAAGGATTCACAGAAAAAGATCATTTACAGAGCGAGAAAAAAACAAAGAGTTTTGAAGCTCATTTTGATATAGTAAATAATTGATTGAAATTATTATCTATTGAGCTTTGTCAGAACTTAATGTCCTAGTCTGAGAATTGAACACGTTTTTGCGGGCGTCAAAAAAAATTACATTAATTTAAGAAATTCGAAATAGGTACATAAGTGGATACAAGATAAAAAAATTCGTCAAATGATTTATTAAATATAAAATAATTTAAAAAATCAAGTGCTCTCTCCCCTTTTACACAAATGACTGTTATCATATTATTATTGAAGGTTTAACGCAAAAACGGTTTATAGGCCATAAGAACTACAATAAGTTAGAAGTCATTTTTGTGTCAAACCTCTCAATTGTTATTTCTATCTCTCAAACAAGACTGTTTATCTACCGCAGCCCGACGAGACTCTCGTTCCCTAGAGACGAGACAAAATATATACGTAATTATGTATACCTATAATGGAAAGTCATAAGTCATAACGTTTGGCAGGGGACGTTAAACAGGCAACAGACCAGCTTAGTCTGGCTAGGGGACTTTAAACAGGGAATAGACCAGCTTAGTCTGGCTGGGGGACTTTAAACAGGGAGTAGACCAGCTTAGTCTGGCTGGGGGACGTTAAACAGGGAGTATACCAGCTCAGTCTGGCTGGGGGACTTTCAACAGGAAGTATACCAGCTTAATCTGGCTAGGGGACTTTAAACAGGGAGTACTTAGACCAGCTTAATCTGACTGGGGGATTTTTGACAGGGAGGATACAAGTCTGGATTTTCCTTGCTAAAGAAATAGCAACGGTTGAGTGCGAAGGGCATCTACTCTATTGAACTGTTAGTATAATGGAACAACTTGTTCTAATCTGTTAGTCTAAACCTCTAAACAAAGTACTACTTATACTTGTATCGAAATTTTGCAAAGTGGACAAGTTTGTCAGGGAAAGACGAGAACATGAGTCCGAAACGACTACTTAAAGCTGAGTGCGAAGGGCATCTACTCTATTGAACTGTTAGTATAATGGAACAACTTGTTCTAATCTGTTAGTCTAAACCTCTAAACAAAGTAGTACTTATACTTGTATCGAAATTTTGCAAAGTGGACAAGTTCGTCAGGGAAAGACGAGGACATGAGTCCGAAACGACTACTTAAAGCCTGTTCCCACGTGTCCTGAGCTGCATCCGATTTTTTTTTACTTCCGAATGTCCTGTAGGTAATGTAATTTGAAATGATGTTCCCATTACACACGACACGATTTAAGTGGGACCGGGCCTTTACCTGTCACTCAAGAGTCTGATTGAAGCACTGAGAAAATAACCACAATGTTAAGCAACGTTCAGAATGACTACTTACCTGTCACGGTCACGCTCGGATCCTCGCTCACGTTCTCGATATCTCTCGTCATAGTACGATCTGAAAGTTCAAACCAATCGGAATATACTTAGCTAATATTAAAGTGTGCCTATACATCGTCGACCGCGTCGATCGACGAGGTGAATTTACGAGTATGTTGTCGAGGCAGTGTGGACGGTTTCAGTCAACATCGATCGACGACCGGTCGATTGTGTGTGGACACAGCTTTAGAAAGCGTCATTAGGTAGTACACAATGCATTTTTTACGAGATAAGCCGATTTTATTATTTATTTATTCATTTTTATTTTATTTTCGAACCACCAACCAACCTCAGTGGTGCAGTTGTTAACGCGTTGGACTTTGGATCTGGAGGTTGGTGGTTCGAGTCCAAGTCATGTCATGAAATTTATCTAGGTGAAATAATCGGGGAACGATGTTTGTGACAAGCATTTAAATATGCTTAACACAATTAAAATTCCTTTTTTTTTTTTTATTTTATTTTTTGTAAAAATTTGAGACCCTCCTACACATCCGTGAGAGACGTCTGAAATGCTGCATTTTGTAATAAACAATTATATAAGGAGAAAATCTACATTAAAAAAAAAAAAAAAAAAAAACATTATCTTAGAGAAATTGAAAACAGGCATTTGATGTTGTCAAATGACAATCCTTCAGTGCTTTTAACACCCCAACTATAACTAACCACATTAATTTATTCGATTAACTTTGAAGGCACTGGGCCTCTCATTAAAAGATGGGTAGGATAATGAATTTCATTATTACAAATCTCATGATAGTGAAACATTATTCACAATTATTTGTCCCATCTCCAAAAGTAGATAATAGCATAATATTACAGTATAATTTTTATCGAGAAAAGCATTCACAGATAACATCAGAGTATCCAAGTTTATCAACCAAATAGGCTTAATTGAAATTGACACCTGTAAAGTAGGAGAAATTATTTTTCAACAAATGGGTTTTCATTTGAAAAGCCCAATGACATTCAGAACTGTGCTCTTTGGAAATATTTACTAGATTTAGTTTATAGATTGTTATTTTTGATTAATAAAATACAAGGTAAGAATATGAATAAAATACAGCATAACCCTGAAATTTAAAGAACCAAGAATACAAGTCCATTGAGCAGTTTTTAAAAAACGACACCTTTTTGTTTCAGATCTAGTCCTAGAGCAGTGATTCACAAAATGGGCACTATCATATCAAAAGATAAAACGGTGATTCAATTGCCCCAACATTTTGGATAAAATAACAGGACAGATGTTTAAAAACCGTCCTTGATTTAAAGTAATATTATAATAATAAAAATAAGAGTCACTGCCCTAGGAGAACAAAAATCAAACAAAGAAGAGGAACAACATTTTAAGAAGAACCTAGAGCAGTGATTCACAAAATGGGCACTATCATATCAAAAGATAAAACGGTGATTCAATTGCCCCAACATTTTGGATAAAATAACAAGACAGATGTTAAAAAACCGTCCTTCATTTAAAGTAATATTTAGAGGAAGTAAAGATTGCAAGATAGAGATGGAGTTAATGAGATGCTGTGTCCCGTATTGGGGATGTGTTGCATTTCATGTTATTTTAGAGAGGTAGGTATTATACATATTATCAAACTATCAAGGGCAGGGAAAACCTAGACTCTCTGCAAATCGAGTGTGCCGGAAGGCATGTGTTGTGTTCCAATCCACTCGACCCCAATGTTTACAAGAAAAAAAATAATAACACTTTGACTTTATTTTAAAATAAAGACAGTCTGGACTTTCTTGTATGCTATGTTGAAAGCCCAGAAGAGGTATGTATTATCTGTTAACGTTTCGTTTTCGTAACCTTCTGGTCTTCGCGTGTTCTTCCGTCTTTTTTCCATGTACTGTTAGTGTCTTCCGCGGCTGTTCTACTACTTAAGGTGATAGCTCTATAAAATGTTATCTATATTGTACACCTACCTAGTAATTTTAAGGTGGATACTACCTGATAAAAAGTTGGAATTGAAATACAAAAGAATACTGATGTTTTGAACACAAAGAAAATGAATGAAGACAAGAGAAAAATACTACACGATCTCTCACACACCTGAACGGACACATCAAACAGTGTCCTCTCCACCAGATCAAACACCTCTTTGGTGCGAGGTCTCAATTCTACAGCTTCTGGCTCAACAGTGACTAGGGGCTCTCGGGACTGAAGAGATCGGGAACATGCGTCCAATTCCAAACTCAGGCCCATCTGTGAGTATGAAAACACACACCTGAACGGACACATCAAACAGTGTCCTCTCCACCAGATCAAACACCTCTTTGGTGCGAGGTCTCAATTCTACAGCTTCCGGCGCAACAGTGACTAGGGGCTCCCGGGACTGAAGAGATCGGGAACATGCGTCCAATTCCAAACTCAGGCCCATCTGTGAGTATGAAAAGTACACGATCATCACACGAGGTATCTGAACAGTTTATACGTTGCCTAGCAACGGGACTCTAAATATACAGAGGGTTTCAAATGCTCTCCTTTCTATCAAGATTTCGTAGCCTTGCATATTTTATTATTACTTTTTAAATGGGTTTAACGCCACCGTATAACTGCTGAGGTTTTTAGTGACGGGAGGTTTATCATTCATCCAGCTACCCACCAACCCACCTCTTCACATTAACCTCACCCAGCATGAGTGGAACCGGGAAAAGCCAGCAGTACGAGATTGGTCAGATGGTCACCAGATACCTGATGGGCACACACACTATCAGGTAGACCTGACAGGAGTGACAGGTACGGTTGAAAAGGTCTGCCTGTCAAGTCTACCTGATACCTGATGAGTACACACACTGTCTAGTAGACCTGACAGGCGGACCTGATCAGGGGTACCTGATAGTGAGTGGCTGGCCTTAGCCACAGAGAAGGGCTTTTGTTAACCTACGAGAGTGTGTATTTTACATTGAAGGACTTTAAGTTCCGGTGTACAATGTACATATGAGACATAACATAACTATCTGTTCTAGAATTTTCTCACAAGTTGTACTCCATTAAACTGATAGCATAATGGAACAACTTGTTCTAAGCTAACAGTCTAAAATTCTATATAAAGCACTGCTTATACTTAGGTTCTGGTTATGTACCGGGTTAGGCTTGCTAGGACTGTGAAAAGAGAGAAAAAAAAAAGAAAATCAATTCAAGCCTAGCCTAAACCAGTACATAACCCCAACCTTATGAGTACAAGTTATAACTCTTGTGAACCCCATAATATATAAAAGATTCTACAAGAGAAACCTAATACTATGTACTAACAATATCAACGCACGTGCGAAATAAAAGCATTCACATAATTATTAGAGAAATACAATTTTTTGATTCCCAAATAATCAAACAACGCGTGTATAAGAGAGAAACATTTATTTAAATACAAATGAATGGGTAAGAGGCAGAGCGGACCAAGTCCAAAAATTGACTTTTTGAGGATTGTACATTATTGGAAACAGCACGAAAAGATCTTATTTTTACTTTTTCATTGGTTGCTGATTTCACTTTAGTGTTGAAATGAGAGCAAAAACAAAATGGCTATCTCTATTTAAACTTTGACTAGTCCTAAACTTTGACTCCATTTATCTCAAAACGCCTTTTTTTTGGACTTGCTCCGCTCTGCCTCTTAGCCATTCAATTAAAGCACCCTGTGAAAGGCCTACCTTGATAGCTTCCTTGTATGGCGCAAACACAGAAGCGCTATCTCTCTCCCAAACCTCAGCTAGAATGAACTCTGCAGGCACCTTCATCCATTGGTTGTCCACACCGAGATGTTCGCCCACCTGTGTAAACAAACGTGAAGAAATGAGTCCTATTTTATTATCAGCCTCTATGGTACTTTCGCCTAGGAGATCGGAGTTTTCAACTTCACTGGCTGCCATGGTGTTTACCCACAGAAACCCACATATGAAAACCTAACTTAAATGAGAGACAGACTCTTTCAATCTTGGACTCCCATCCTATAGTTGCGTAAAGACTATGAAATTCCACCCGACTGGGCTTTGGGACGGGAATAGAACCCGCGACCTAGCGCTTACAAGATAAAACAAGACGCGCTGCGCTGCCATCAAACTAGCCTCGGAATTGTTTAAATAACTTATGTCAAACTTTCTTGAACCCGCCTACGAGTCTCCTTAGAAACATTGTTTGTTCCCGGATAGATGAGTAGTGAGCGCCGTTCTTAAGGTGTGTCCACACATAGTCGAAGGCCGTCGATCGATGTGAATTTGTTGGCAATCGACGTCGATCGATGGTCGATCAACGGCCGGTCATTAAACTCACATGAAGGGGTAAACGCTTCGATGTGCGAAACACTTCATCAGAAGACATGATTTTGTACTTCATTGTCTCTGCCACTCACCTTTCTTCACAATCTCTGTCTCTATCACTCACCTTTCTTCACAATCTCTGTCTCTGTCCCTCACCGTTTAGACTGCAGGAGTAAAGGGACTTTTCCGTCTCATTGTGGCAGTATAAAAAGGGTATATGTTCTATTCTATTTTTTATTTCTTTTTTCCACAACCTCTGTCTCTGTCACTCACCCTTTTTCACAACCTCTGTCTCTGTCACTCACCTTTTTTCACAATCTCTGTCTTTGTCACTCACCTTTTTCGGGTATATGTTCTATTCTATTTTTTATTTCTTTTTTCCACAACCTCTGTCTCTGTCACTCACCCTTTTTCACAACCTCTGTCTCTGTCCACTCACCTTTTTTCACAACCTCTGTCTCTGTCACTCACCTTTTTTTCACAATCTCTGTCTGGTCACTCACCCACGCCCCCCCCCCCGGAAATTCGTTTTTCTCCTCTACTGAACGTCAGACTCAGAAAAATTGGGGTCGAGGGGGCCCGGCCACCCTGGATACGTCCCTGCCTTTACATTGTATGGACGTGATAATAAAGGCCATGATAAATAAACAAACTTTCATGGTGGGTTTCACCAACCTCCTTTCTATCCTCAAACAGCCTGTTAGCTTAACAGCCCTGTTAAGCCAATACAAATTAAATGGAACTTAACTGGCTGTTAGTTTAACAGAAGTTCAAACACTGATGTTGGATTTCACCAATATTTATTAAGTCATTAGAACTCCTGTTAAGCTAACAGCCAGTTAAGTTGCATTTAATTTATATTGGCTTAACAGGGCTAGGGCTGTTAAGCTGACGGGCTATTTGAGGCTGGAAAGAAGGTTGGTGAAACCCACCATGAATAAATATTGGTAAAATCCAACATCAGTTGTTTTCTTACCACACAGTTGAGGCTGATCTGCTTTATCAACCAAATAGGCTTAATTGAAATTGACACCTGTAAAGTAGGAGAAATTATTTTTCAACAAATGGGTTTTCATTTGAAAAGCCTAATGGCATTCAGAATTGTGCTCTTTGGAAATATTTACTAGATTTAGTTTCTAGATTGCTATTTTTGATTAATAAAATACAAGGTAAGAATATGAATAGAATAGAGCAAAACCCTGAAATTTAAAGAACCAAGAATACAAGTCCATTGAGCAGTTTTTAAAAAACGACACCTTTTTGTTTCAGATCTAGTCCTAGAGCAGTGATTCACAAAATGGGCACTATCATATCAAAAGATAAAACGGTGATTCAATTGCCCCAACATTTTGGATAAAATAACAGGACAGATGTTTAAAAACCGTCCTTGATTTAAAGTAATATTATAATAATAAAAATAAGAGTCACTGCCCTAGGAGAACAAAAATCAAACAAAGAAGAGGAACAACATTTTAAGAAGAAAAGAAGAAAAAAAATAATAACACTTTGACTTTATTTTAAAATAAAGACAGTCTGGACTTTCTTGTATGCTATGTTGAAAGCCCAGAAGAGGTATGTATTATCTGTTAACGTTTCGTTTTCGTAACCTTCTGGTCTTCGCGTGTTCTTCCGTCTCTTTTTTCCATGTACTTTTAGTGTCTTCCGCGGCTGTTCTACTACCTAACCTCTTCTGGGTTTTCAACATAGAAACGAGTGTCCATGATAAAGTAAGTCTAATTAAGGTTCTATATGTATATTTTATAGAAGGAAAACATATAACATAGCACATTAGCACATATAGCCCTGTGTCTTTTGGTTGGTTTCGATAAAAATAGATATTTTAACTGTGGAATCCAGCCAAAAGAATACAATGTGAGGAAATAAACAATGACATTAATACAACACCAGACAACCACTGTTCAGACGTTCAAGGAATTTACAAGACCACTTTGTCTAGATGGAAAAATTATAACAATTTGCCACAAAGTCCACAAACCAAGTGGAGCTTTAGCACTTACACAAGTCATGCGTGCATAACTGTACACATCTTGTACTTGAACGTCTGAACAGAGTTTTGAAACAGAGCTTTGGTGAGACATATTAGGCCCAACATAGGGAAAATCAAGAATCAACAATAGTCCCTTGGACCTCTACCCATCAATAAACACATGAATTTTCAATAAAAATTTGAATAGCAACTTGTACAGTTAGAGTCGGTGCATACATAAATTAGAAAATAGAATTCACAGATATAAATAGACCTTTAGGGGATATTTAAATCAATCGAAGTGTACAATGTACATATGAGACATAACATAACTATCTGTTTGAGAATTTTCTCACAAGTTGTACTCCATTAAACTGATAGCATAATGGTACAACTTGTTCTAAGCTAACAGTCTAAATAAAGCACTATACTTAGGTTCTGGTTATGTACCGGGTTAGGCTTGCTAGGACTGTGAAAAGAGAGAAAAAAAGAAAATCAATTCAAGCCTAGCCTAAACCAGTACATAACCACAACCTTATGAGTAGAAGTTATAACTCTTGTGAACCCCATAAAAAAGATTCTACAAGAGAAACCTAATAATGTGTAGATCAATCGAAGAAGAAAGTGCAGCGAATTGAATTGACTAGAAAAATATATAAGCAATAATTTATTATGACAGAGTACGAGTAAGTACAATCAACACAATAAATAATGCATTTATCAGAAGGCATTTTATGAATTTGCCCATTAGGAACAATATCCAATATATGTTAAAAATTGACATAGAAATATGATCCAGGTTAAACTATCAACTTCATAATAGGACAGCAATAGGCAGAAAGGAACCAAGAGTACGAGTAAGTACAATCAACACAATAAATAATGCATTTATCAGAAGGCATTTTATGAATTTGCCCATTAGGAACAATATCCAATTTAAAAATTGACATAGAAAAATGATCCAGGTTAAACTATCAGCTTCATAATAGGACAGCAATAGGCAGAAAGGAACCAGTCAACAAAAACCAACTTTCAAAAACCCTCAAAAAGGAGTAGTTATTAGGTATTTTCAGAGAACATAATACATAAAGAGCCTTAAATGAGCCTAATCTTTTAACAGAAACAAACCACTGAACAAGAACTGGGAGTAAAAAAAAATCTTTCGGTCGATTTAAATTTACATATTTTTAGACTGCTCTTTTCTGCCTAATGCTGTTCAAAATAGACTGGAGAGTAAATGCTGCTAACCCTCAAAAAGGAGTAGTTATTAGGTATTTTCAGAGAACATAATACATAAAGAGCCTTAAATGAGCCTAATCTTTTAACAGAAACAAGCCACTGAACAAGAACTGGGAGTAAAAAAAATCTTTCGGTCGATTTAAATTTACATATTTTCGGACTGCTCTTTTCTGCCTAATGCTGTTCAAAATAGACTGGAGAGTAAATGCTGCTAGCACGTAAGTAGATGCTGTTACAGATTTGTACAGGTACAAGAAGGTGCTTATCAAACAAAACAGTCTAAAAGTACACTATGAAAGTAACAATGGTGTTAGTAAACATAAAGGTACATAATGGTAAACGTTTCTCATGGTATTAGAATTACCCTAAATAACGAAGAGAACAAATAGTAGAAACTAAAAACTTGTAGGCACTTAGGTACTACCTTCAAGCTGCTACTTAATATACAAAGAAGGAAGGATTTTCCCGTAGGATAGTCAGACTTCAAAATTTGATTAGTAAAATTGAGTTGGACTTCTTATGGAATTAGAATAAAATCTTTACCTTCCTTATCCTAATAAGTTCGTAATTTATGCCTTCAAATTTTTAAAAAAAAAAAAAAAAAAACAGTCTAAAAGTACACTATGAAAGTGACAATGGTGTTAGTAAACATAAAGGTACATAATGGTTAACGTATAGGCTTCTCATGATATTAGAAGTAGGTACTCTAAATAACGAAGTCCCAAGAGAACAAATTGGAGAAACTAGAAACTTGTAGGTAGGTACTATCTACAAGTTACTACTTAATATACAAAGAAGGGAGGATTTTCCCGTAGGACAGTTTTACTTCAAAATTTGATTAATACATTTTAAATGAAATTAGAATAAACTCTTTCCTTATCCTAATTAGTTAGGAAGGATTTTCCCGTAGGATAGTCAGACTTCAAAATTTGATTAGTAAAATTGAGTTGGACTTCTTATGGAATTAGAATAAAATCTTTGCCTTCCTTATCCTAATAAGTTCGTAATTTATGAAGTACCTATACAATAGTATTTTTACTAGGCACTTCGTAATATCTCACACCAGTGAGCTCAAGAATTTTATTGAGGACAGGTGAAATACATCCTATAGATGAAAATATTGGATGTTTTCCCCTCAACTTTAAGTACAAAAAAAGAAAAATATTTCATAAAATTCTTGGGACAGAGGAAGCGTACTCCTGATGCTTAGGCTGTTGCCCCTTGCATGGTCTGAGACAAACTTTGCAAGTTATGCATTTAAATACCTTGAACCTTCTACCTATTATGTAATGTTACAATAGTATTTTTACTAGGCACTTCGTAATATCTCACACCAGTGAGCTCAAGAATTTTATTGAGGACAGGTGAAATACATCCTATACATGAAAATATTAGATGATGTTTTCCCCTCAACTTCAAGTAAAAAAAAAAAAAACCATTTCATAAAATTCTTGGGACAGAGGAAGCGTACTCCTGATGCTTAGGCTGTTGCCCCTTGCATGGTCTGGGACAAACTTTGCAAGTTATGCATTTAAATACCTTGAACCTTCTACCTATTATGTAATGGCTGTTCATGAATTGCTAATAAACAAACTTGATTATTTTGAACTCCATATGAGTTTAAACTTCCCTATAGTTATACAATAAAAGTTACATGCAAGTTATGACTCTTCAATAGCTTTAAACTTTAATTGAAGGACCACCATTGAATGTGTTCCTGAACGAATTTACAAACATGTCCTCTGTACTAATCATTGAGAAAACAAATATGAAACAGACATAACTAACAGAATGAAACATTTAAAAATTACAGAAAATCAACATAGAAATAAATACAATAATTAATGTCAAATAAGAAGTAGATATTTTATTATGAGAACGAACAAAAGTTTGTATGATTCCTAATTTATATTAAACCTATGAATAAAATAATTACCACCTAAATCTAACCCTACACTCTAGTATGAAAATACTAAAACTTATGAAATAGAAACGTGAGGGGAAGAAAATGAGACTGCTGATTACTGAATCTGAGAAATCGCGTATTTTATTATAGTAATAGGTAGCTTCTATCCCCGGTAGTTATCTTTTGATCTGAGATAAACTTTTAACACATAAGTATAGATAAATCATCATTTTTCTGATTCTGTACGATTTTTGAAACAAGAAAAATTTGGGTCACCTTTTAGAAGACATGCAGACAGGGGTATTTGAGTCCGGAGATTCAAGTTGGAAGTTGAAGTCCTGAAGAAATTCGATGTTCTAGTTGTTCTGAATTTGAATTTCTGGTAGACGACTTCTGGTATTCTTTTTTTGTTGCTCGTAGAAAACTTTTTTAAATTCCGCTTCGATTTCTGTATCCATAAATTTATCAATCTGACTTTTCGACAGTTTCACCAATGGTTTTTACCACTTAAAATTGATTCTTCCGCTAGATACTAAAAGAATATTTAATTTCAATAGCTGAAAGTGCCCTAAACACTTTGCCCAAAAACCTAGCTTATTTCTAAATGACGAAAGTCAAAAACTTAAAAATAAATCATAAATCACCTATATGTAGGTTCCTACTTAATAGGGGGGGAAACCTTTAGAAAATCCATTAAAAAAGCAGTACATTTACGAGGATTAGGACTTACCTATCGAGCTAGGAGAGGATTAGGACTTACCTATCGAGCTAGGAGGGGATTAGGACTTACCTATCGAGCTAGGAGAGGATTAGGACTTACCTATCGAGCTAGGAGGGGATTAGGACTTACCTATCGAGCTAGGAGAGGATTAGGACTTACCTATCGAGCTAGGAGAGGATTAGGACTTACTTATCGAGCTAGGAGAGGATTAGGACTTACCTATCGAGCTAGGAGGGGATTAGGACTTACCTATCGAGCTAGGAGAGGATTAGGACTTACCTATCGAGCTAGGAGGGGATTAGAACTTGCCTATAGAGCTAGGAGAGGATTAGGACTTACCCATCGAGCTAGGAGAGGATTAGGACTTACCTATCGAGCTAGGAGGGGATTAGGACTTACCTATCGAGCTAGGAGAGGATTAGGACTTACCTATCGAGCTAGGAGAGGATTAGGACTTACTTATCGAGCTAGGAGAGGTCATGAAGGATCGGTTCTCCGCAATGGAGGCTGGTTGAGACAGAGGAGGGGTAACGAGAGCAATTTTGGACCTCGCCATTTTCTTCTTGGATTTCATGGTCTAGGAAAAGAGGAGGTTTCTGTCTGGAGAATTAGGAACAAAGAAGGAGAGGAAAGGAACTGATATTAGAAATTAAAAAGATAATTATGTACCCTAAGTGTTCTTTTTTCTACCTTGAGTCATTAATGGCAGAACTTAGTGTAGATATAATTAATGTAATACGAAAAAGTAGAATCAAGGTTTTCTTAGGTAGATATAATTTCGTGTTGATCCTATGCTAGAATATACATTTCAAATACCTATTCATAGCATGTGCCTATTCGATACTTGAAAATTAAATAAACAGCTACCGTTCTTTAGATTAGTACCTACATAATACCTACTCTTTGGTGAAAAATACAGAACCTCTCTCTTCTCGACGCTCTCTGTCTCGTTCTCGCTCAGGATCTACCGCAGCCCGACGAGACTCTCGTTCCCTAGAGACGAGACAAAAATATATACGTAATTATGTATACCTATAGTGGTAAGTCATAATGTTTGGCTGGGGGACGTTAAACAGGGAGTAGACCAGCTTAGTCTGGCTGGGGGATTTTGAACAGGGAGTAGACCAGCTTAGTCTGGCTGGGGGACTTTAAACAGGGAGTAGACCAGCTTAGTCTGGCTGGGGGACGTTAAACAGGGAGTATACCAGCTCAGTCTGGCTGGGGGACTTTAAACAGGGAGTAGACCAGCTTAGTCTGGCTGGAGGACTTAAAACAGGGAGTATACCAGCTTAGTCTGGCTAGGGGACTTTGAACAGGGAGTAGACCAGCTTAGTCTGGCTGGGGGATTTTTAACAGGGAGGATACTAGTCTGGATTTCCCTTGCTAAAGAAATAGCAATGGTTGAGTGCGAAGGGCATCTACTCTAATGAACTGTTAGTATAATGGAACAACTTGTTCTAATCTGTTAGTCTAAACCTCTAAACAAGAGTACTACTTATACTTGTATCGAAATTTTGCAAAGTGGACAAGTTCGTCAGGGAAAGACGAGGAGATGAGTCCGAAACGACTACTTAAAGCCCGTTCCCACGTGTCCTGAGCTGCATCCGATTTTTTTTACTTCCGAATGTCCTGTAGGTAATGTAATTTAAATCAGTGTTCCCAGTACATACGACACGATTTCCTTTACCTGTCACTCAAGAGTCTGATTGAGGCACTGAGAAAATAACCACAATGTTTAGCAACGTTCAGAATGACTACTTACCTGTCACGGTCACGCTCGGATCCTCGCTCACGTTCTCGATATCTCTCGTCATAGTACGATCTGAAAGTTCAAACCAATCGGAATATACTTGGTTAATATGAAAGTGTGCCTATACATCGTCGATCGACGTCGACCGCGTCGATCGACGAGGTGAATTTACGAGTATGTTGTCGAGGCAGTGTGGACGGCTTCAGTCAACATCGATCGACGACCGGTCGATTGTGTGTGGACACAGCTTTAGAAAGCGTCATTAGGTAGTACATTCGTTCTCTTAGCAGTTGTTTACCTCGCCTCTGTGATCCGTAGCTCTTGGCTTCGATACCGTGCAGAGTGTCTTGCAGAGAGCTAATCAGGATCTTACAGCGGTCGTCATTTGCCACTTTGCTTTGCTTGATGAGAGATATAGCCGTCACCAGGGTCTCGATAGCACTCGCGTATTCACCTGCAATTCAATACAAGTATAGTACTTATAAGTTCTTGTTGTTGTTGTTGCTGTTGTTGTTCTTCAGTTGTATCCGAATGGTGATGCAGAATAAAGAAAGGATATCTTTTTTTCTCTTTTTCTGCTATACACCGGGGAAAAGGTCTCCAGCCATGTTCAATTGGCTTGTCCTGAACCGAAGTCAGCCATCGTGAGGTCTTCTGTTCATTCTTTAAAAGCAGAGAGAACCCTTTGAAACCTGCCAGCGAGCTAGGCTGGATAGGGTTAGGTGTTCTTCTCCCTGTTTATAGTCCCACAGCTAGACTAGTAGTCAGTTCTACCTGATAGTGTGTGTTCTTGAAAGATTTGGGCACTAGTTACATACCTGGAAGAGGAGCTTTTGACGGGCACTGCTTCGGCAGGGGTAGGAGCCTCTACTGGTGATGCTACCCGGGTACTACTCCGTACGTGCGAGGAGCTGAAAGTTCAAGTTAACATGATTGTTTACATTAAAGTCAAGTTAACATGCATGTTTACATTAGGGTCGAGTTTTATCACAGTGGACTGTCTCAGGATTGAGTTCAATCCGAGGTTGACCTGGCTAAGGGAAATCTTTCCGATTACGACTCGATCGGACCTCCATTATTACAGTTCCCTCTATCAACGGAAAAGGTTCGTTTTCAGAAAGACTGGCCTTCTATCCTGTCCTTCTTCCCTTCATATTTGGGGAGATAAGACCTCAATTGTAACTGTTTCCACTATTATTTTTTTAAAAAAATAATAAATAATAAAACATATTTGAAGCAAAAAATCAGTTTGGATATACTTAGATCTGCAGCGCAGCGGCGGATTGCTCTCAGAATAGAGCTTGGAGATCTGCCCTCAAAGGGAAACCTCGAACCTCTAAAAAATTATAATAAAACTCTGATTGTGATGTTGGCTATTACCTGTCTTCACGGCTATGTCCTCGGCGATATTCCCGCTCTCTCTCACGATCTCTATCTCTACTTCTGGATCTGTCACGCGATGAGTACACCTCAGCATAGTATCTGAAACACACAGGTCAATCCAATGATAAATTCAGACCCGGTATAGTAAAGTGGGCACAGGGCTCGTCTTGGATTTAAGAAGTTCTAATTTTAGCACTTAGTCGAGAGGACTGGTCTCAAATTATTGAAAATAGAGTTTTTGCAAGCAAAATTAGCTTCCGGTAAACTGAAATTTTTAATGTTATTTGACGTAAACTCGTTTCTGCACATGTGCGGAATTCCATTAACGTTAAAAAGTTCAATTAACGGGACGCTAATTTTGGTTGCAAAAATTCTCTAATAAGGCCTACTGCACATTGGAAGCGTAGTCGCGCGATGCCGCCGGAAAATCCAAACCTACGAAAATGATGCAGACCTCTCACACTTTTGGAGACATGAGTCGAGCGAGTGACTGCACAGGTCTCTCTCATTTTCATAGGTAGGTTTGAAATTCAAACTTTCAATTTTTAAGCGACTCCGCACGATACCACCTGAAAGTACAAGCTAAATCATGCAAATATGACGATAAGCTACGGAAAAGAAACGAAGAGACCAAAATAACCAAGTGGGGAGAAAACATACAACTAAATAATCGACGAAATCACTGAAAGAGAAAGCACAAAAGAAGTCATAAACGACTAAAAAAAGTGAAAATAATACAAGACAAGAAAGAAAATGAACTAGTGAAGTAGTTCTAGGGTGCATAGGTCTTCATATTTCTTCGGATATAAACTGGAAAACGTGCACAACGAAAGTCAACAAGAAATGGTAAATCTAAAAATAGAACCAAAAAACACGAGAGAGGCAAATGAAGAACAAAAAATCATCAACTAAAAAAAATCAATTAAACTAGGTAAGATTAGGTGGTGTTTGAACTCAGTCTAGATTTCTAGAAGGACCCTTTCTTATGGTCACTGTACACACCTTGCACACGGGAGATTAAGGTTCGCTTCTCGGCAAAGACGAAGAAATTTTAATCGTGGTAAATATGCTCAAAAATACTCAACACAGTGTCGTTCTTCAAATAATACACGGTACTACATTTCGACTCAACTTGGCCTCGAACCCCCAACTTTCAGATCCGAAGTTCAGCACACTAGCTACTAAGCGGTCAGCGCGGTGGACTTCGAATACCGCGAACAAACCGTGAACCAGTTGCGAATACCGCGAACAAATTGCGAATACCGCGAACAAACCGCGAATACCGCGAATAAACCGCGAATAGCGCGAACAAATCGCGAGTACCGCGAACAAAGCGCGAATACCACGGACTAACCGCGAATACCGTGAAAAAAATCGCGAATACCGCGAAGACACTTCGCTAATACCGCGAACAAATCACGAATACCTCGAACAAACTGCGCATAGGTACTGCGAAAAAAACCACGAATACCGCAAACAAACCGCGAAAAAACCGCGAATACCACGAACAAATCGCGAATACCGCGAACAAACCGCGAATACTGCGAAAAAACCGCGAATACCGCGAACAAACCGCGAATACCGCGAACAAACCGCGAATACCGCGGACTAACCGCGAATACCACGAACAAATTACGATCGTAAACAAACTGTGAATAACTCAAAAGAAGACAATATATGTAACTTCTATCTCAAAGGAATCTCCAAACCAATGGTCAAAATGTAGGAGAAACCTCCCCTCAACCCCCTACATTTCCCCTGATCCCCTACTTTTTTAGTTTTGGTAGTAGGGGGTCAAGGGGAGGTTTCCTCAGACCTAGATTTTTGTCAGAGCTCATTCTCTCTTCTGTTTTCAGAAAGGAAGGTTCTCTGTCTTCTCTGTTCCCTCTCTCCTCTCTGACATCTCCAACTCCAACTCCAAATAACCAAATATTTCAACTTGGTTTTTGGGAAATCAAGAGGTCCTATTGGAATATTTAAGATTACCAACGAGTCTCTCCTATGTAACTTTTCACAAGAAATCGATTGGTGGTAGAATGTGCAATTAATTATTTCAATAGCATGTATTACAACAGAAAACTTCTTTCAAAGGAAGGAAATATGATAAAATTTAATGGGAAGTAAAGAAGCAAATTGCCTCTTCCTAGTATTCTACCAATCGGACAAAGACCACATTATGGGATTGAAATGCTTCTATTGCATTAGCACTCTAGTATGAAAATACTAAAACTTATGAAATAGAAACGTGAGGGGAAGAAAATGAGACTGCTGATTACTGAATCTGAGAAATCGCATATTTTATTATAGTAATAGGTAGCTTCTATCCCCGGTAGTTATCTTTTGATCTGAGATCAACGTTTAACACATATAGATAAATCATCATTTTCCTGATTTTGTACGATTTTTCAAACATGAAAAATTGGGTCACCTTTTAGAAGACATGCAGACAGGGGTATTTGAGTCCGGAGATTCAAGTTGGAAGTTGAAGTCCTGAAGAAATTCGATGTTCTAGTTGTTCTGAATTTGAATTTCTGGTAGACGACTTCTGGTTTCTTTTTTTGTTGCTCGTAGAAAACTTTTTTAAATTCCGCTTCGATTTCTGTATCCATAAATTTATCAATCAGACTTTTCGACAGTTTCACCAATGGTTTTTACTACTTAAAATTGATTCTTCCTCTAGATACTAAAAGAATATTTAATTTCAATAGCTGAAAGTGCGCTAAACACTTTGTCGAAAACCTAGCTTATTTCTAAATGACGAAAGTCAAAAACTTAAAAATAAATCATAAATCACCTAACTATATGTAGGTTCCTACTTAATAGGGGGGGGGGGGAACCTTTAGAAATCCATTAAAAAAGCAGTACATTTACATTTCTAAATATTTTTTAAATGGGACAAAAAAAATAATTAATATTAATTATTCTGGATATTTAATGTAATAAAAACACGGAGTAGCTTACATTTACGGAATATTTTTTTAAAAAAGTAAGAACAATCTTCTTCGATGTTGGGGGTCACACAAGACAGAATAAATTAGGGCCAACAATCAACACCTAGAACATAGTAATTCAAAACAAAATTCACGTGACACATACAACAAAATGGTAAACAATGATAAATGAAAAGAGAGTATCGCAACTAAAAAGATAACTAAATACTACCAGTATTTACACACAGAGTAATAATCAGAGATGGGAAAAATAGGTGTACATTATAAACAAATCGTATTGTTAAATTAAAAATATTCTCTTAGAGAAATTGAAAACAGGCATTCGATGTTGTCAAATGATAATTCTTCAGAGCTTTTTTTTAAACACCTTAACTATAACAGTACTAACCACATTTATTCGATTAAATTTGAAGGCACTGACTGGGCCTCTAATTAAAAGATGGGTAGGATAATAAATTTCATTATTATAAATCTCATGATAGTAAAACATTAATCACAATTATTTGTCCCATCTCCAAAAGTAAATAATAGCATAATATTACAGTATAATTTTTAACGAGAAAGATAAGGAGGAAATCTACATTAACGAGCATCTAACTAAGGCCAATCAAGAACTTCTCTTAATAGTTTGGGTACTATGTAGTTACATACCTGGAAGAATAGTTTGGGTACTAGTTACATACTTGAAAGATTTGGGCACTAGTTACATACCTGGAAGAGGAGCTTTTGACGGGCACTGCTTCGGCAGGGGTAGGAGCCTCCACTGGAGATAAGGAGGAAATCTACATTAACGAGCATCTAACTAAGGCCAATCAAGAACTTCTCTTAATAGTTTGGGTACTATGTAGTTACATACCAGGAAGAATAGTTTGGGTACTAGTGAAAGATTTGGGCACTAGTTACATACCTGGAAGAGGAGCTTTTGACGGGCACTGCTTCGGCAGGGGTAGGAGCCTCTACTGGTATGCTACCCGGGTACTACTCCGTACGTGCGAGGAGCTGAAAGTTCAAGTTACACATGATTGTTTACATTGAAGTCAAGTTAACATGCATGTTTACATTAGGGTCGAGTTTTATCACAGTGGACTGTCTCAGGATTGAGTTCAATCCGAGGTTGACCTGGCTAAGGGAAATCTTTCCGATTACGACTCGATCGGACCTCCATTATTACAGTTCCCTCTATCAACGGAAAAGGTTCGTTCTTAGGGTCGAGTTTTATCACAGTGGACTGTCTCAGGATTGAGTTCAATCCGAGGTTGACCTGGCTAAGGGAAATCTTTCCGATTACGATTACGACTCGATCGGACCTCCATTATTACAGTTCCCTCTATCAACGGAAAAGGTTCGTTTTCAGAAAGACTGGCCTTCTATCCTGTCCTTCTTCCCTTCATATTTGGGGAGATAAGACCTCAATTGTAACTGTTTCCACTATTATTTTTTTTAATTAAAAAAAAAATAATAATAATAATAAAACATATTTGAAGCAAAAATCAGTTTGTACATAGATCTGCAGACCAGGCAATCGCGAGTTATAGCGGAACATACAAACAGACATCCAAACCAAATGCAAAACGGTCGAGGTAAAACATAGACCTCACTATCGTTCGGTCAATAAAACTCGAATCGTGATGTTGGCCATTACCTGTCTTCACGGCTATGTCCTCGGCGATATTCCCGCTCTCTCTCACGATCTCTATCTCTACTTCTGGATCTGTCACGCGATGAGTACACCTCAGCATAGTATCTGAAACACACAGGTCAATCCAATGATAAATTCAGACCCGGTATAGTAAAGTGGGCACAGGGCTCGCCTTGGATTTAAGAAGTTCTAATTCTACCACTTAGTTGAGAGGACTAGTCCCAAATTATTGAAAATAGAGAGTTTTTGCAAGCAAAATTAGCTTCCGGTGTGGATCTGTCACGCGATGAGTACACCTCAGCATAGTATCTGAAACACACAGGTCAATCCAATGATAAATTCAGACCCGGTATAGTAAATAATAATAACAAGTGGGCACAGGGCTCGTCTTGGATTTAAGAAGTTCTAATTTTAGCACTTAGTCGAGAGGACTAGTCTCAAATTATTGAAAATAGAGAGTTTTTGCAAGCAAAATTAGCTTCCGGTAAACTGAACTTTTTAATGTTATTTGACGTAAACTCGTTTCTGCACATGTGCGGAATTCAATTAACGTTAAAAAGTTCAATTAACGGGACGCTAATTTTGGTTGCAAAAACTCTCTAAGAAGGCCTGCTGCACATTGGAAGCGTAGTCGCGCGATGCCGCCAGAAAATCCAAACCTACGAAAATGATGCAGACCTCTCACACTTTTGGAGACAAAAGTCGAGCGACTGCACAGGTCTCTCTCATTTTCATAGGTTTGAAATACTTTGAATTTCTAGGCGACTCCACGCAATACCACCTGAAAGTACAAGCTAAATCATGCAAATATGAGGATAAGCTACGGAAAAGAAACGAAGAGACCAAAATAACCAAGTGGGGAGAGAAACTCGTTTCTGCACATGTGCGGAATTCAATTAACGTTAAAAAGTTCAATTAACGGGACGCTAATTTTGGTTGCAAAAACTCTCTAATAAGGCCTGCTGCACATTGGAAGCGTAGTCACGCGATGCCGCCAGAAAATCCAAACCTACGAAAATGATGCAGACCTCTCACACTTTTGGAGACATAAGTCGAGCGACTGCACAGGTCTCTCTCATTTTCATAGGTTTGAAATTAAAACTTTGAATTTTTAGGCGACTCCACGCGATAACACCTGAAAGTACAAGCTGAATCATGCAAATATGACGATAAGCTACGGAAAAGAAACGAAGAAACCAAAACAACCAAGTGGGGAGAAAAATACAACTAAATAATCGACGAAATCACTGAAAGAGAAAGCACAAAAGAAGTCATAAATGACTATTGCCTCTTCCTAGTATTCTACCAATCGGACAAAGACCACATTATGGGATTGAAATGCTTCTATTGCATTAGAAATGATAATATTAAGTAACTTCCATTGCTAAATTGCAACTCTTTCATTGATATGGAACAAAATCAAAAGAAAGACACAATTTATTCAATCGGTCCCTTCTTGGAAATTTACTAATTCCCTTGATGGAAATTTATTAATTCCCTTGATGTAAATTTATTAATTCCCTTGATGAATATTTACTAATTAAATATTATAATAAAAATAAGAGTCACTGCCCTAGGAGAACAAAAATCAAACAAAGAAGAGGAACAACATTTTAAGAAGAAAAGAAGAAGAAAAAAAATAATAACACTTTGACTTTATTTTAAAATAAAGACAGTCTGGACTTTCTTGTATGCTATGTTGAAAGCCCAGAAGAGGCTTATGTATTATCTGTTAACGTTTCGTTTTCGTAACCTTCTGGTCTTCGCGTGTTCTTCCGTCTCTTTTTTCCATGTACTTTTAGTGTCTTCCGCGGCTGTTCTACTACCTAACCTCTTCTGGGTTTTCAACATAGAAACGAGTGTCCATGATAAAGTAAGTCTAATTAAGGTTCTATATGTATATTTTATAGAAGGAAAACATATAACATAGCACATTAGCACATATAGCCCTGTGTCTTTTGGTTGGTTTCGATAAAAATAGATATTTTAACTGTGGAATCCAGCCAAAAGAATACAATGTGAGGAAATAAACAATGACATTAATACAACACCAGACAACCACTGTTCAGACGTTCAAGGAATTTACAAGACCACTTTGTCTAGATGGAAAAATTATAACAATTTGCCACAAAGTCCACAAACAAAGTGGGGCTTTAGCACTTACACAAGTCATATGTGCATAACTGTACACATCTTCTACTTGAACGTCTGAACAGAGTAAGAGCTTTGGTGAGACATATTAGGCCCAACATAGGGAAAATCAAGAATCAACAATAGTCCCTTGGACCTCTACCCATCAATAAACACATGAATTTTCATCGAAAATACTCAACACAGTGTCGTTCTTCAAATAATACACGGTACTACATTTCGACTCAACTTGGCCTCGAACCCCCCAATAAGATCCGAAGTTCAGTACACTAGCTACTAAGCGGTCAGCGCGGTGGACTTCGGATCTGGAGGTTGGTGGTTCTAGTCCCAGTCAAGTCGTGGTGTCATTAGTAGGAATAGGAAACGACATTTTTGACAAGCGTTCAAGTACATTATCGAAGACTAGGTAACTTTGTGAAGTTCCATACCAACTATGTAGGAACTTTATATTATACAATACTTCACTTAGTGTAGTAGTTAGTTTTTTTTTATTTTTTATTATTACACTGAGGTTGGTCTTGAGTTTTCAGGACGTCTTATGATGGGATTGGGACGGTATCGGTAAGGACGTCTTATGATGGGATTGGGACGGTATCGGTATCACCATTTCAATGAAGCTCCTAGCGTTTAGACCGAGTTACTACACCACCTAATCCCACCAGTAGCAAGTGTAGAGCGTAGACAATACCTGTCGTCTTTGTAATCTTTGAGGATAAAATTCCATACCTCGGCTGGGATTGAACCCACGACCTCCTGTTTACCAGGCGAGCGCCTTGACCACTACACCACCGAGGTAGGTGACCACTTTCCAATGGTGACCGTACACACCGAGGTAGGTGACCGAGGTAGGTGACCAATGACATTAATACCACACAAGACAACCACTGTTCAGACGTTCAAGGAATTCACAAGACCACTTTGTCTACAGATGGAAAAATTATAACAATTTGCCACAAAGTCCACAAACCAAGTGGAGCTTTAGCACTTACACAATACACAAGTCATGCTTTGTAATCTTTACTCCGCGTTCGATCCTTGGAATGCGCTCGCGACGTTGATGAGTACTCATCATAGTACCTAGAACAGCCGCCATTTAGTTACTACAGCTACAATGGTGTATGCACTATGTTACTTATTTACTAATTAAATCAACAGGAACGATAAAATGGTGATGAATTTTATTTTAAAAAGTTGTGTTTCGTAACACAAGACAACTAAAACCGTCTGATCTTGGTCTGTCAGATCGCTGGAACGTCGGTGACGGAAAAAGTTTCAGATCGTCTGACAGAACTCGGTCTCAACCTTTTTCGCCACACACGTTCCGACTGCCTGACGGACCCAGGTCAGACCGTCTGAGCGTGAATGGCCGGTATAAAAAGCACTGTCATGGGAGCTGACTCTTATGTAATCAAGTATACAACTACATGTAGCTGCTAACTACCTACTTATTAAACTCATTTTAATATGTCAGTAAGTTACTTAAATCCAAAACAATATCAAGTGGTCCACAAATAATTAGGTTCGGTATTGAGCTGTGTCCACACATAGCCGACCCCGTTGATCGACGAGGTGAATCTATGTTGTCGAGGCAGTGTACGGTTCAAGTCGGGGTCGACTTTGTGTGGACACTCCTTTAGTGGTTCGTCACTTACACAAGATTAGGAACCCCTGTTCTAAAAGCTTTTCAGACTGGTCCCTTGTCCTGGTGGTGGCATCTGGAACTAAACGAGAAGAAGAATAGCTACTTATGCCCAGGTTCACAGTCACTTGATCACATATTTACTTTATCTCTAACATTGCAAAAGGGTAGGTATTTATTTATTTATTTTTCAAGATGTTTGTAAGGGGAATGTAAAATAACACAATAACCTCGAGAAATGTACGGTTCGGCCGCTTAACGCCAAATCTTTGACAAAGCTAAAAAAGAGTTAGCAATGCTTAGGCTTTTAGATTTCAGCCAAAGTCACTCAAACTTGGCACAGAGATTCGATAAATTAATTAGATCAAAAGTATTCTTGGGCCCTGTTTCCATAAGGTACGGTTCGGCCGTTATTCCGAACCAAAGTTCTAATGTACGGTTCGGCCGCTTAACGCCAAATCTTTGACAAAGCTAAAAAAGAGTTAGCAATGCTTAGGCTTTTAGATTTCAGCCAAAGTCGCTCAAACTTGGCACAGAGATTCGATAAATTAATTAGATCAAAAGTATCCTTGGGCCCTGATTCCATAAGGTACGGTTCGGCCGTTATTCCGGACCAAAGTTCTGCTGTTTAGGGTTATACAGGGCTATACAGTAGGTATCCCAATCATAACTTACAAGTCCAGGTGGGGGACCTCTCTGTTGAGGCATTCCTTGTGGTGGACCCTGTCTGGGAGGGCCTGAAATAAGAGAATACAATGTTAGTCAACAAACAAGTCCCATGTTAACATTCCTCCCTTATCATTACTGACATTATTAATCTTATGTAAGTGTTCACGGAGACAACAAAAAATACTTTGAGATTATTTAGATAGAAGTTACATTGTCTTCTTCTTCTTTAAGTCATTCACAGTGAATTCGCAGTATTCGCGGTTTGTTCGAGGTATTCGTGATTTGTTCGCGGTATTCGCGAACAAATTGCGAATACCGCGAACAAATCGCGAGTACCGCGAACAAACCGCGAATACTGCGAAAAAACCGCGAATACCGCGAACAAACCGCGAATAGCGCGAACAAATCGCGAGTACCGCGAACAAACCGCGAATACTGCGAAAAAACCGCGAATACCGCGAAAAAACCGCGAATACCGCGGACTAACCGCGAATACCACGAACAAATTACGATCGTAAACAAACTGTGAATAACTCAAAAAAAGACAATATATGTAACTTCTATCTCAAAGGAATCTCCAAACCAATGGTCAAAATGTAGGAGAAACCTCCCCTCAACCCCCTACATTTCCCCTGATCCCCTACTTTTTTAGTTTTGGTAGTAGGGGGTCAAGGGGAGGTTTCCTCAGACCTAGATTTTTGTCAGAGCTCATTCTCTCTTCTGCTTTCAGAAAGGAAGGTTCTCCGTCTTCTCTGTTCCCTCTCTCCTCACTGACTTCTCCAAATAACCAAATATTTCAACATGGTTTTTGGGAAATCAAGAGGTCCTATTGGAGTATTTAAGATTACCAAGGAGTCTCTCCTATGTAACTTTTCACAAGAAATCGATTGGTGGACAGAAGAATGTGCAAACAGGAGGGCGTGGGTTCAATCCCAGCCGAGGTATGGAATTTTATCCTCATATAATTTGAGAATTTGACCACAATAATAGTAGTAGCCTACTGCTGGAGTAAAGGGACTTTTCAGTCCTATGCGAGCAGTATAAATAAGCACTATTATTACTATTACTTTGTCACCCCGGGGGTTAGAGCTTTGATAGAGGGAACTGTAACTGCTAAGGTCTTATCGTCCCGAAAGCGAAGGTTTGATAGAGGAATACGTATTAGCACTCTCTGACTTACAGTTGAGAAGTTTCGGGTTCGATACTCCCCTGTGTCAACAAATTTCCCTTTTATTTGTGAACCATTAACAAGTAAGCATGTGAATAGTTGATCCCATGGGATTTTTCACGCCGAATCGAATGGTGAAACTTTTAGAACTGTCCGACTTACAGTTGTGCAAATGTAATAGAAAGTCGTGTGATGTTCACACCAGATTTTTTTCTTTTGTCGCAAGTAATCTTGTATTATTTATGTGGAGAGAGAAAAGTCTATCTCGACTCCGTTCTCGATAGATAGAGTGATTAATACAACCCGGATTATATGCACGGAAAAAATACCAAAATAATATATATATGCACCAACATGCATATATATATGCATCAAAATATGCACGAAAGAAAAAAGTTCCAAATTATGCAAAAAATATGCAGTGGTTCGTCACTTACACAAGATTAGGAACCTGTTCTATTTGTAATCTTTACTCCGCGTTCGATCCTTGGAATGCGCTCGCGACGTTGATGAGTACTCATCATAGTACCTAGAACAGCCGCCATTTTGTTACTACAGCTACAATGGTGTATTCACTTTGTTACTTATTTACTAATTAAATCAACAGGAACGATAAAATGGTGATGAATTTTGTTTTAAAAAGTTGTGTTTCGTAACACAAGACAACTAAAACCGTCTGATCTTGGTCTGTCATGATCTTGGTCCAAAATAATATATATATGCATCAAAATATGCACGAAAGAAAAAAGTTCCAAATTATGCACAAAATATGCAGTGGTTCGTCACTTACACAAGATTAGGAGCCTGTTCTAAAGGTTTTTCAGGTCTTACCTTTCCTTTTCTCTCTCTCGCTCCCGATCTCTATCTCGACTCCGTTCTCGATAGTCTCGCTCTCTGGATCGAGACCTGTCTCGTCTTCTGCGATGTGACCGGTCCCTGTCTCGAGATCTGGACCTCTCTGTAAACATAGTTTATTTTATTAATGGTCGATTTCAACAATGATTTAATGGGAGAATTTCGAATCATCCAAAAAGGAGTTTTTAATAATCCAAAAAGATGTTTTCAGTGATCAAAAAGGAGGAGTTTACTTTTAAATTTTCAAGACTCTGGATTAACCGAAGTCTCTCTGTGGTAAGATCGCCTTATAAGTGCCAGGTCAGGGGTTCAGTTTCCGGGAGCCTATTTTGTATTTAACACATTCTGGATCGAGACCTGTCTCGTCTTCTGCGATGTGACCGGTCCCTGTCTCGAGATCTGGACCTCTCTGTAAACATAGTTTATTTTATTGATGGTCGATTTCAACAATGACTTAATGGGAGAATTTTAAATTATCCAAAAAGGAGTTTTTAATAATCCAAAAAGATGTTTTTAGTGATCAAAAAGGAGGAGTTTACTTTTAAATTTTTAAGACTCTGGATTAACCGAAATCTCTCTGTGGTAAGATCGCCTTATAAGTGCCAAGTCAGGGGTCCAATTTCCGGGGGCCTATTTTATATCTAACACACAATGTTCGTTCTCTTAGCAGTTGTTTACCTCGCCTCTGTGATCCGTAGCTCTTGGCTTCGATACCGTGCAGAGTGTCTTGCAGAGAGCTAATCAGGATCTTACAGCGGTCGTCATTTGCCACTTTGCTTTGCTTGATGAGAGATATAGCCGTCACCAATCAGGATCTTACAGCGGTCGTCATTTGCCACTTTGCTTTGCTTGATGAGAGATATAGCCGTCACCAGGGTCTCGATAGCACTCGCGAATTCACCTGCAATTTAATACAAGTATAGTACTTATAAGTTGTTGTTGTTCTTGTAGGGGCTTCAGTTGTATCCGAATGGTGATGCAGAATAAAAAAAGGATATCTTTTTTCTCTTTTTCTGCTACTTATACACCGGGGAAAAGGTCTCCAGCCATGTTCAATTGGCTTGTCCTGAACCGAAGTCAACCATTGTGAGGTCTTCTGTTCATTCTTTAAAGCAGAGAGAACCCTTTGAAACTATCAGCTAGCTAGGCTGGATAGGGTTAGCTGTTCTTCTCCCTGTTTATAGTCCCACAGCTAGACAAGTAGTCAGGTCTACCTGATAGAGTCAGTTCTACCTGATAATTTCGCTATATTTTTTTATATTTTATTATCTTTGTGTTAAATAAAAAATTGAAAATCATGAGAATTGTTATATTCCATACCTCGGCTGGGATTGAACCCACGCCCTCCTGTTTACCAGGCGAGCGCCTTGACCACTACACCACCGAGGTAGGTATTGTTTTTAATATCTTACAATTGTTACACACATGGGTACTATAGAATTGTGTTAGTTCATCACAAAGTTTTCTTGTTTTAATTCCACAGGAAATTCATCAACTACATGATGAAAAAAGGCAATAAGGAACTGGCCAGAGAAGTCTTTGAGTACACTGTTAAGAGCATCAAACGTATCCAAATTGAAAAGTACAACAAAGCTACAAGTGATGAGGAAAGAGAGAGCATCATTTTGGATCCCTATGTTATCATTGACAAAGCCATTGAAAATACTAAACCAATTTTAAAATTGAGATCTATCAAAAGAGCAGCAGTCACTTATCAGGTAATGAGTTCCTTGATTTTTTCCCCCTCCTTGCAATGGATTCCCTTACAAACAGTCTGAAAATACTAAACCAATTTTAAAATTGAGATCTATCAAAAGAGCAGCAGTCACTTATCAGGTAATGAGTTCCTTGATTTTTTCCCCCCTCCTTGCAATGGATTCCCTTACAAACAGTCTCTGTTGTTGTAGTAGCCAAATTCCAATCAGGCACTTCCATCCCCATCTGTCACTGGTAGGCCCAGGTGTTCAGCCACTTCAATTGGTTTGAGCCAAATATCTACTGCTGTCATTTGTGTTGGCTTAGAAGGGCAATTGAAGAGATGTAAGGTCTTGAGTGGGCTTCCTCTGCACTCGGGCATCAGTCTCTCTAGGGATCTTTGGTTGCTAATTTACGTAGAAAGGGCAGGAGAGAGAGAATATGTAGGTCTGATTACCCACTGGTAGGCCCAGGTGTTCAGCCACTTCAATTGGTTTGAGCCAAATATCTACTGCTGTCATTTGTGTTGGCTTAGAAGGGCAATTGGCAATCGATTAACTTTTGCTGTATTTTTTTTCTCTTTTTTTTTCTTCTTATTTTATTTTATTAATATTGTTTGTATTTTAATGTATGTTTGTTTGTATATGTACTTGACTTGTGCTTAACAGCCCTGTGTTGAAAAGCACCAAATAAATAAATCAATTCAAATTCAATTCAATTCAAATTGAAGAGATGTAAGGTCTTGAGTGGGGTTCCTCTGCACTCGGGCATCAGTCTCTCTAGGGATCTTTGGTTGCTAATTTACGTAGAAAGGGCGGGAGAGAGAGAATATGTAGGTCTGATAACTCTCCATGTTGATTGTTTGAGGGAGGTGGGTTGTTGGGACGGGTCTTGGATTGATTCTGAGCCTCAAACTGAAAGATGGAAACATTGGGTAGGTAGTTGAAAGAGTGGGTTGGGGTAATTTTGAGACAGTGCAACTTTTAGATACCAACCATAATGGTCTCAAAGAACATGCTTATGTATGGTCTACAGAATGATGTAGTCTTATGAAAGATTAGTAGGTATGATAGTGTGTTCTTCATTAACCTTAGTTGCTATTAGCAAGGTAGACTTCAGATCTGGTGATTGATGGTTCAAGTCCAAATCATAAATAAAAATAAAATCTTTGACAATTAGTTACCTGATTGAGGGCATTCTTGGTGGGGTAGGTGACCACAGGCTTCTGTCCATGCAGTTCCTTATGGGGCAGTCTATCCATGACAGTTCTCATACTGTGCTCTGATCCTAGTGTCACAATACAGAAACCTTTGGACTGCCCATTAGCTCGATTCTCGAAGAATTTCACTTCAATGAAGTCTGGTATGCCAAGGCTACTAATGGCACCAGCAATATCCTCGATTCTCGAAGAATTTCACTTCAATGAAGTCTGGTATGCCAAGGCTACTGATGGCACCAGCAATATCCAAGTCTGTTGTCCACTGTTGAAAACCAAGTTTGAATTTGAAATAAAATGACAAGTTACAAAAAGTACCTACTTACTTTCTCAGAAGTTACTCTTTTCTAGAAACTGAAAATTTACTTGGCCTGATTCTTCAAATAACCCTGTTTCATTTGATGCTATTCTACCAATTGGACAAAGACCACATTATGGGATTGAAATGCTTCTATTGCATTACAAATGATAATATTAACTTCCATTGCTAAATTGCAACTCTTTCATTGATATGGAACAAAATCAAAAGAAAGACACAATTTATTCAATCCCTTCTTCGAAATTTACTAATTCCCTTGATGGAAATTTATTTGTTACCTTGATATAAATTTATTAATTCCCTTGATGAATATTTATTAATTACCTTGATGGAAATTTATTCATTACCTTGATGGAAGCCAGGTGGGCCTTGATGGTTAGGATGTTGCATAGGCCCAGGACCGCATTAGGTGTCTCTGGAGCTGGTGCTCCAGATGGTGGTCCAATGACATCATCATACAAGTCAACTCCATCACCACCAAATTCATCCTGCAAACAGAATAACCGAAACTACCTGTTTAGCCTGAGAGTCGTTCCATGAAGCATCTTCAAATCTTAAAGCAAACAGACCACTTGGCTTTTCACATTTACCTCACACAGCCCAAGCATGGCTGGAAAAGTCAGAATCTAGCCTAGAATAATAGGTGGTCACTCATTCAGAAACTAACTACACACAACATTGCTTATCTTCAGTGATTCATTGGGAGCTCTGAGGCTTAGTTGTAGGGGCAACTACCCCAAAAAATGGGTTAAGCTTATACAAATCTATGATCCATTGGGAACCTATTCTACTCCAGGCTAAAATACCTCATGATTGACAGAATGAACTCAATGAAAGCCTTGTTTCAGAGCTCCATTGATAAAACAGAACCGGCCTCCCGCCCCCATGAGGCATTGGATCAAGACCCATGTTTGCTACTTACATTGTGAAAGTCAGGATTCTCTTCCGAGTAAATATCAATATCTACTCCTCCCGACATTTTGTCAATCATCTTCAGTTAACTAATAACATTTAAGAAACTTCCTTTCGAAAAGAAAAACACGAATGAAAAGTTCAAAACCACAGAAAAGCTCAAGAAAACGGAAAGATCTTGGAAAAGTCGGCGGAGTACAGTCGGAAAGTTCAGCTCCCGACATTTTGTCAATCATCTTCAGTTAACTAATAACATTTAAGAAACTTCCTTTAGAAAAGAAAAACACGAATGAAAAGTTCAAAACCACAGAAAAGCTCAAGAAAAGGGAAAGATCTAGGAAAAATCGGCGGAGTGCAGTCGGAAAGTTCAGCTTCAGCTTTTCTTGAGGATGGGAAGCGAGCTAACTTCTCCTCTTTTCTTATTTTAATTTTGGCTTCACTTTTTGAAAATAGGGGTACCTATCCTCTCAATTTTACCTCCGTGACTATCATCTCAAGAGGAGAACGTGGCCAGCTTCTCTTCTAAAAATTGAAAGGAAAATTCAAATTTTTCTAAAGAGCTCGCATGAAAAAAAAAAAAAAAAGGCTGTCGAATCTGTCGATTGGTATTTGGTAATCGAAAGTTGAAAGAATCTGCCTGGAAAAAGGACACTAAAAGGCTAAAAAAAAAAAAAAAAAGGCTGTCGAATCTGTCGATTGGTATTTGGTAATCGAAAGTTGAAAGAATCTGCCTGGAAAAAGAACACTAAAAGGCTATTTTATTTTATGATGCTACATGATGTAAGAAGATGCTCGCATCTTCTTACATCATGCTCACATCAGAGTGGGGATGAATTTTTTGGAAACGCCTCTGCGACCCTAGTGGAAGAATAATGAACTTTCAATTTATTCCGCGCTGTTTCAAAAACAGCGCAAATGTCAAACCAGATGCAAGTCCGGAGTCACATCAGTCTACATCAGTTAGCATTTGAGGGGAAGCAAATGTTATTGTAGGGGAACATGATGCCAGGGTGGGGAAGTGAAAATAAAACACAAAAAAATCAAATGTTGATGCTCACATCAGTTACATCAGAATAAAAAACAGGCCTATAACTGGTCAAGATAGACGTGTAAATCAGTACTAGTTTCTTAGGGGTACAGACAGATTGTCTTATCAACCATGCTCATCCCTAAACTGGTGTATCCTCAAGCACTCTTGTTCACTAGAGCCAGGTAATAAAAACCCAAAATCTCATTATCTACTAATCACTACTTCATCATAAGCTACTTAAGTACCAAGTGTGGATGGCTAGGATACGTAAGCCTGGACTAGACGATAGCGGTGAAATTATAAATGAAGAAAACAATCAACCCTGCCTAGTTTTTTTATGGGTTTGATCTGATATTTATGAAAGAACAAGCACAAGTCCTTGCTATGGTGCAGTTTAAGGCTAGAGACAATTACCTTGGTGACTGTATGGCTGATGATAGTTAGTTAGTTATCCACCTTGTTCTTTAGGAGATACCTAGTAGTAATAGATTTCATCAGTTGATTTCAAATATCATTGGTTTCAGTATTTTCAAAACAGAAAGAACAAGCACAAGTCCTTGCTATGGTGCAGTTTAAGGCTAGAGACAATTACCTTGGTGACTGTATGGCTGATGATAGTTAGTTATCCACCTTGTTCTTTAGGAGATACCTAGTAGTAATAGATTTCATCATTTGATTTCAAATATCATTGGTTTCAGTATTTTCAAAACGGCCGTAAGAAGTGCTTCCTTTGGACCTCAGTTCATCGACCCCATCTTTAAGCATGAGGACATTGACAGGATAATTGCCAACAACGAGTTAAAAAACTACACAGATGTTCCAGTAAAACCACCAACCAGCTTTCAGACATGCTCTACATTTTACAATCCTGTAAAAGAGTAAGTTCGTTGAAATGATAGATCTGAATGCCTGATAAATCCTACAACAGGAAGAGAGAAGGAGGTAAAAATAGGAGAAAGCCAGCTATTCCAAGAACAAACCTTGTGCCTTGTGTTTAGGATAAAGTTCTCTTAACATAGGATTATTTTTATTATTACAAAACTATATCATGTAAAAAAAAAAAAAAAAAAAAAAAAAAAAACATCTTCCAAGTATGAAGAACCAAGTAGGGTTCCCATGACTGCTGTTGAGTTCCCCTGCTGAATAGCAAGGGATGTTTTTAATATCTTACAATTGTTACACACATGGGTACTATAGAATTGTGTTAGTTCATCACAAAGTTTTCTTGTTTTAATTCCACAGGAAATTCATCAACTACATGATGAAAAAAGGCAATAAGGAACTGGCCAGAGAAGTCTTTGAGTACACTGTTAAGAGCATCAAACGTATCCAAATTGAAAAGTACAACAAAGCTACAAGTGATGAGGAAAGAGAGAGCATCATTTTGGATCCCTATGTTATCATTGACAAAGCCATTGAAAATACTAAACCAATTTTAAAATTGAGATCTATCAAAAGAGCAGCAGTCACTTATCAGGTAATGAGTTCCTTGATTTTTTCCCCCCTCCTTGCAATGGATTCCCTTACAAACAGTCTCTGTTGTTGTAGTAGCCAAATTCCAATCAGGCACTTCCATCCCCATCTGTCACTGGTAGGCCCAGGTGTTCAGCCACTTCAATTGGTTTGAGCCAAATATCTACTGCTGTCATTTGTGTTGGCTTAGAAGGGCAATTGGCAATCGATTAACTTTTGCTGTATTTTTTTTCTCTTTTTTTTTCTTCTTATTTTATTTTATTAATATTGTTTGTATTTTAATGTATGTTTGTTTGTATATGTACTTGACTTGTGCTTAACAGCCCTGTGTTGAAAAGCACCAAATAAATAAATCAATTCAAATTCAATTCAATTCAAATTGAAGAGATGTAAGGTCTTGAGTGGGCTTCCTCTGCACTCGGGCATCAGTCTCTCTAGGGATCTTTGGTTGCTAATTTACGTAGAAAGGGCGGGAGAGAGAGAATATGTAGGTCTGATAACTCAATTTTTTTCAGGTTCCAATTCCCATCTCAGACAAGGAAGCCAGATTCAAATGCATGAAATGGCACATAGAAATTGCCAAGGACAAACCATCTGAAGTGAGGTTCTCAGATAACTTAGCCCAGATTCTAATTGATGGGGCAGATAACAAGGTAGGTAATAATATATTACAAACAATTTCACAATCAGGTTTGATAGATGGAACTAAGTACCCACACAATAGGAGAAATTTAGCCATTCCGAGAACGAACCTCATCTGTAAAGGAAAAAGTTTGCCCCAGGTGGGAATCGAACCCACAACCTAGCACCTAAAAGACGCACTACCCTTTCAATCTAACGAGGCTGACTACTGATTATATTTCATTTGTTTCAGGGGAAAGTTGTCAAAAAGAAAACGGATCTGCACAGACAATGTGAAGCCAACAGAGCCTATGCCCATTATTACTTTGGATAGAATGTACCTTGTGTTTCTTATGTCTTAATCCTTGATGAGATAAATTAGTACTCAAGAGGTTTGATAGAGGGAACTCTAACTGCTAAGGTCTTATCTTCCCGGAGGTGAAGAGAGGAGGACATGATAGGAGAAAGCCCGCTGTTCCGAAAACGAACCTCATCCGTAGAGGATGAAGTTCGCCCCAGGCGGAAATCGAACCCGCGACCTAATACTTACAAGACAGACGCGCTACCCTCCAAGCTAATTAGTCTGGCTCAATTTTGATCGGATAATTAATGTAGGTAGATGTTATGGACTTGAACACTCGAAGTTTTATGTGCATTGCTACCCATATGGGATTGAAGCTGTCTGCTTTCTGTTTCAGGATGGCCATATTACAAAGGAGTCTCTCCTATGTAACTTTTCACAAGAAATCGATTGGTGGTAGAATGTGCAATTAATTATTTCAATAGCATGTATTTTAACAGAAAACTTCTTTCAAAGGAAGAAAAGATGATAAAATTTAATGGGAAGTAGAGAAGCAAATTGCCTCTTCCTAGTATTCTACCAATTGGACAAAGACCACATTATGGGATTGAAATGCTTCTATTGCATTACGCACAGACAATGTGAAGCCAACAGAGCCTATGCCCATTATTACTTTGGATAGAATGTACCTTGTGATTCTTATGTCTTAATCCTTGATTAGATAAATTAGTACTCAAGAGGTTTGATAGAGGGAACTGTAACTGCTAAGGTCTTATCTTCCCGGAGGTGAAGAGAAGAGCACATGATAGGAGAAAGTCCGCTGTTCCGAAAACGAACCTCATCCATAGAGGATGAAGTTCGCCCCAGGCGGGAATCGAACCCGCGACCTAACACTTACAAGACAGACGCGCTACCCTCCAAGCTAATTAGTCTGGCTCAATTTTGATCGGATAATATAATTAATGTAGGTAGATGTTATGGACTTGAACACTCGAAGTTTTATGTGCATTGCTACCCATATGGGATTGAAGCTGTCTGCTTTCTGTTTCAGGATGGTCAATGGAATACTTACAAGACAGACGCGCTACCCTCCAAGCTAATTAGTCTGGCTCAATTTTGATCGGATAATTAATGTAGGTAGATGTTATGGACTTAAACAATCGAAGTTTTATGTGCATTGCTACCCATATGGGATTGAAGCTGTCTGCTTTCTGTTTCAGGATGGTCAATGGATATAAAATACCTTGCCTCAACCATTGTACCCCACTACTTGATATTTATTTGTTTGCAAAAAATTGTAATGAAAAAATAAAGAACAATAAAAGATGTATAACAAAAATTTTGATTTTAATAATTTATTATTTAGTTTCTCTCATGTTCGTCTAATCAAAAAATAGTATCAATACTTTATGTAAAATAAAAAATAAATGGAATGTAAAAAATAAACACAGTAAAAAAATTAAATGAAAATAAAGTACAAAATATTGGACAGGTTTCAAGTAGGTATAAAACAAAAATGTACACAGAAAGAGTAAAATCGGGTTCAAGAGAGAATATTACTCTGACTCTTGATGATTGATTACATGATTACAATATTTACCTCAGTGTCTGTAATTTTTGCTTACCACGGTGGTACCCCCTGTCGAGTTGCTTGAATTGAATGGTCCTATGTTGACGCGGGTTTTACCTGAAGAATTCAATAAGATAAATGCTACTTACTAGTATAGTTAAGTGAAATAATGCTATCACAGGAATAGACACCTTAACGTCAAACAAAAGTCTAGGTATATCGTACCCAAAAATAACTAGTTTTTTTCACCGAAATTTTGCTTGGGACATTGATGTGACGTCGAGTTAGCAATGCTTAGGCTTTTAGATTTCAGCCAAAGTCACTCAAACTTGGCACAGAGATTCGATAAATTAATTAGATCAAAAGTATCCTTGGGCCCTGATTCCATAAGGTACGGTTTGGCCGTTATTCCGGACCAAAGTTCTGCTATTTAGGGTTATACAGGGCTATACAGTAGGTATCCCACTCATAACTTACCAGTCCAGGTGGGGGACCTCTCTGTTGAGGCATTCCTTGTGGTGGACCCTGTCTGGGAGGGCCTGAAACAAGAGAATACAATGTTAGTCAACAAACAAGTCCTATGTTAACATTCCTCCCTTATCATTACTGACATTATTAATCTTGTGTAAGTGTTCACGGAGACAACAAGACTTTGAGGTTATTTAGAATATTTAGATAGAAGTTTAATTGTTTTCTTTAAGTCATTCACAGTGAATTCGCAGTATTCGCGGTTTGTTCGAGGTATTCGTGATTTGTTCGCGGTATTCGCAATTATTCGCGGTATTCGCGGTATTCGCGGTTTGTTCGAGGTATTCGCAATTTCTTCGCGGTATTCGCGAACACATTGCGAATACCGCAAACAAATTGCGAATACCGCGAACAAACCGCGAATAGCGCGAACAAACCGCGAATAGCGCGAACAAATCGCGAGTACCGCGAACAAAGCGCGAATACCGCGAACAAACCGCGAATACCGCGGACTAACCGCGAATACTGCGAAAAAAATCGCGAATACCGCGAACAAACCGCGAATACTGCGAAAAAAGCGCGAATACCGCGAACAAACCGCGAATACCGCGGACTAACCGCGAATACCACGAACAAATTAACAAATTACGATCGTGAACAAACTGTGAATAACTCAAAAGAAGACAATATATGTAACTTCTATCTCAAAGGAATCTCCAAACCAATGGTCAAAATGTAGGAGAAACCTCCCCTCAACCCCCTACATTTCCCCTGATCCCCTTTTTTAGTTTTGGTATTAGGGGGTCAAGGGGAGGTTTCCTCGGACCTAGATTTTTGTCAGAGCTCATTCTCTCTTCTGCTTTCAGAAAGGAAGGTTCTCTGTCTTCTCTGTTCCCTCTCTCCTCTCTGACATCTCCAAATAACCAAATATTTTAACATGGTTTTTGGGAAATCAAGAGGTCCTATTGGAGTATTTCATATTACAAAGTGCTTATGGATCAGATGAGACAAAGAATGCCACCCCCGTTCAATGCCAATGCTCCACCTCGTATGCCAGGACCTCATATGGGTATGCCTGGTCCTGGGCCTATGCAACATCCTAACCATCAAGGCCCACCTGGCTTCCATCAAGGTAATTAATAAATATTCATCAAGGAAATAAATAAATTTACATCAAGGTAATGAATAAATTTCCATCAAGGGAATTAATAAATTTCCATCAAGGTAATGAACAAATTTCCATCAAGGTAATGAACAAATTTCTCTGATAACTCAATTTTTTTCAGGTTCCAATTCCCATCTCAGACAAGGAAGCCAGATTCAAATGCATGAAATGGCACATAGAAATTGCCAAGGACAAACCATCTGAAGTGAGGTTCTCAGATAACTTAGCCCAGATTCTAATTGATGGGGCAGATAACAAGGTAGGTAATAATATATTACAAACAATTTCACAATCAGGTTTGATAGATGGAACTAAGTACCCACACAATAGGAGAAATTTAGCCATTCCGAGAACGAACCTCATCTGTAGAGGAAAAAGTTTGCCCCAGGTGGGAATCGAACCCACAACCTAGCACCTAAAAGACGCGCTACCCTTTCAATCTAACGAGGCTGACTACTGATTAAGAACTAAGTACCCACACAATAGGAGAAATTTAGCCATTCCGAGAACGAACCTCATCTGTAAAGGAAAAAGTTTGCCCCAGGTGGGAATCGAACCCACAACCTAGCACCTAAAAGACGCACTACCCTTTCAATCTAACGAGGCTGACTACTGATTATATTTCATTTGTTTCAGGGGAAAGTTGTCAAAAAGAAAACGGATCTGCACAGACAATGTGAAGCCAACAGAGCCTATGCCCATTATTACTTTGGATAGAATGTACCTTGTGATTCTTATGTCTTAATCCTTGATGAGATAAATTAGTACTCAAGAGGTTTGATAGAGGTAACTGTAACTGATAAGGTCTTATCTTCCCGGAGGTGAAGAGAGGAGGACATGATAGGAGAAAGCCCGCTGTTCCGAAAACGAGCCTCATCCGTAGAAGAACTAAGTACCCACACAATAGGAGAAATTTAGCCATTCCGAGAACGAACCTCATCTGTAAAGGAAAAAGTTTGCCCCAGGTGGGAATTGAACCTACAACCTAGCACCTAAAAGACGCGCTACTCTTTCAATCTAACAAGGCTGACTACTGATTAAATTTTCCCAGGACCAGGCATACCCATATGAGGTCCTGGCATACGAGGTGGAGCATTGGCATTGAACGGGGGTGGCATTCTTTGTCTCATCTGATCCATAAGCATGGGAGGACGAGGGGGGTGTTGACCTGGGGGCAACTGTTGCATTTGACCTGGTGGGGGCCCCAAGGGGCGGGGAGGACCTTGTTGCATACCAGGATGCTGGGGAGGGCCTCCATGTTGATTGTTTGAGGGAGGTGGGTTGTTGGGACGGGTCTTGGATTGATTCTGAGCCTCAAACTGAAAGATGGAAACATTGGGCAGGTAATTGAAAGAGTGGGTTGGGGTAATTTTGAGACAGTGCAACTTTTAGATACCAACCATAATGGTCTCAAAGAACATGCTTATGTATGGTCTACAGAATGATGTAGTCTTATGAAAGATTAGTAGGTATCAGAGTGTGTTCTTCATTAACCTTAGTAGCTATTAGCAAGGTAGACTTCTGATCTGGTGATTGATGGTTCAAGTCCAAATCATAAATAAAAATAAAATCTTTGACAATTAGTTACCTGATTGAGGGCATTCTTGGTGGGGTAGGTGACCACAGGCTTCTGTCCATGCAGTTCCTTATGGGGCAGTCTATCCATGACAGTTCTCATACTGTGCTCTGATCCTAGTGTCACAATACAGAAACCTTTGGACTGCCCATTAGCTCGATTCTCAAAGAATTTCACTTCAATGAAGTCTGGTATGCCAAGGCTACTGATGGCACCAGCAATATCTAAGTCTGTTGTCCACTGTTGAAAACCAAGTTTGAATTTGAAATAAAATGACAAGTTACAACTCCATGTTGATTGTTTGAGGGAGGTGGGTTGTTGGGACGGGTCTTGGATTGATTCTGAGCCTCAAACTGAAAGATGGAAACATTGGGCAGGTAATTGAAAGAGTGGGTTGGGGTAATTTTGAGACAGTGCAACTTTTAGATACCAACCATAATGGTCTCAAATAACATGCTTATATGTATATGGTCTACAGAATGATGTAGTCTTATGAAAGATTAGTAGGTATCAGAGTGTGTTCTTCATTAACCTTAGTAGCTATTAGCAAGGTAGACTTCTGATCTGGTGATTGATGGTTCAAGTCCAAATCATAATCTAAAAAAAAAAAAAAAAATCTTTGACAATTAGTTACCTGATTAAGGGCATTCTTGTGGTCAAATTCTCAAATTATATTGAGGATAAAATTCCGTACCTCGGCTGGGATTGAACCCACGCCCTCCTGTTTACAAGGCGAGCGCCTTGACCACTACACCACCGACCACTGACCACTACACTGCAAAAATATGCAAAAAGTATGCACGAAAGAAAAAAGTTCCAAATTATGCACAAAATATGCAGTGGTTCGTCACTTACACAAGATTAGGAGCCTGTTCTGAAGGTTTTTCAGGTCTTACCTTTCCTTTTCTCTCTCTCGCTCCCGATCTCTATCTCGACTCCGTTCTCGATAGTCTCGCTCTCTGGATCGAGACCTGTCTCGTCTTCTGCGATGTGACCGGTCCCTGTCTCGAGATCTGGACCTCTCTGTAAACATAGTTTATTTTATTAATGGTGGGCTTCAACAATGACTTAATGGGATAATTTTGAATCATCCAAAAAGGAGTTTTTAATAATCCAAAAAGATGTTTTTAGTGATCAAAAAGGAGGAGTTTACTTTTAAATTTTCAAGACTCTGGATTAACCGAAATCTCTCTGTGGTAAGATCGCCATATAAGTGCCAAGTCAGGGGTTCCAATTTCCGGGGCCTATTTTATATTTAACACACAATTTTGCAACACCTAACCTAAACTTGATTTCATATGCACAGGACCAAAGAGCCTAAAGTTCAAAATAGAATCAGGAGTTTTCAATACAAATTAAATTCCTCAATACTATCTCAAATTACCCATGTCAAATTTCCAACGTAAAGTTGAAAGCGTCTTGGTTGTCCACCACCAGATGGTGGATGTCCTTGCCTTTCTCAGAAGTTACTCTTTTCTAGAAACTGAAAATTTACTTGGCCTGATTCTTCAAATAACCATGTTTCATTTGATGTTTTTTTTTGCAACACCTAACCTAAACTTGATTTCATATGCACAGGACCAAAGAGCCTAAAGTTCAAAATAGAATCAGGAGTTTTCAATACAAATCAAATTCCTTAATACTATCTCAAATTACCCATGTCAAATTTCCAACGTAAAGTTGAAAGCGTCTTGGTTGTCCACCGCCAGATGGTGGATGTCCTTGTTGTGGTGATTGTTGTTGAGGTGGTCCACCCATGCGAGGCCCGTTATGAAAATCAGGATTGGGAGTGTTTGTGTGAATAACAACAGGGGGGCCATTAGGTGTCTCTGGAGCTGGTGCTCCAGATGGTGGTCCAATGACATCATCATACAAGTCAACTCCGTCACCACCAAATTCATCCTGCAAACAGAATAACCGAAACTACCTGTTTAGCCTGAGAGTCGTTCCATGAAGTCCAGCTTCAAAAATATAGGACAAACACAAACGTTGAAAAAAGCAAGATATTAATAGACTTCTTTTCATTATCATACTTTCATAAAATAGATATTCTTTAATTAAATAATATATTGTTTAATGGAGCACCTAATTAAAGTATTTAAGTTAGATTTGAACAAATACTATAAATGAATACATTAATACATTTTTTAATAAACTATATAAAAGATCTAAAGAAAGACAGCTATAAAATTATAATATTAGTCTATGAAGTTAGAAATACTCATTAGAACAGGGTGTTTACTTTACTTGGCAAGTTCAAAGAAAGGTCTTTCATTAGACATTTAAAATTTTAATCTGACTTGCTCATCACAATTTAATACAAATAATACAAATACTGAAAGCCATTCTATTTCTTTAGGTTAATAGAACAGTAGACACCCTGTTGTATAGTTTGAAGCAATGTTAAATATTCTCTACTTGATATGCGTTATTAAAATTTGGAATAATTGAATTTTAGAACTAGTTTGAAATACTTTATAATACCTATAAGTACTTGGGAGTAAGAAAATTTATACTGGTAAGAATGTGTGTGACGAAGCCACTGTTTGATAACTATATGTAATTCTTCCAACCCATGTAATGGAGCATAATTTATTATTTTATTTTATTTTATTTTTTATTTTTATTTTTAATTTTTTTTTTTTTTTGAGGATATTTTTAATCTAGGTTGGATTGCAGTCAGTATGACTGTAGCACGAGGCTTTTAGATCTTGACTTAGGTCATACTTTTGTAATACCCTCAGTGCTACGTCCTCGGTCATATTTAGATGAGGCCTACTACTGCTTGGGTCATATTTAAGTGAGACCCTCAGTCTTGGGTCATATTTAAGTCAGACCCTCAGTGCTACGTCTTAGGTCAGACCTAATTGAGACCCTCAGTGCTACGACTAGGGTCATATTTAAGTGAGACCTTCAGTCTTGCTAGGGTCATATTTAAGTGAGACCCTCAGTCTTGGGTCATATTTAAGTCAGACCCTCAGTGCTACGTCTTAGGTCAGACCTAATTGAGGCCCTCAGTGCTACGACTAGGGTCATATTTAAGTGAGACCTTCAGTCTTAGAAAGCAGCTGTTAAAAGATTTCGGGACGATAAAACCTCTATGGTTACAGTTCCCGCTGTCAAACTTCTTAAAGCTCAAAAATTAAATTGGAATTTGCTTTTCCAAAAAAGTTCAAACTAACAATTCAAAAAGGTAACTCTCAGAGTACTCAGCCTCGTGAATAAATGGTTTGAAAGTTTGAATTTCAGCGAAACTGCAAGGTACAACCTCCTTTAGTCCCACCTGAAAATAGAATTCATTTTCATTAATTAATTTTAATATTTTTATTAGAATTAATTGAAATAATAATAATAACAAAATTAATTTTTGAAAGGAATGGTGCGAAGAATAAATAAATGCTCGTCACAAATGTCATTCCCCATGCTAAATTTTATGACGTGACTTGGACTCGAACCCCCAACCTTCTTATTCAAAGTTCACCATGCTAACCACTAACCTTCTACGCGCTTCGGTTTTGGGCGTGAGGTCCTCTTTTTCTCTCTCTCAACACCTGTTTTATTTTGTTCACATATGTATTTAATTTTGGATTTTTTTTTTTTAGCACAATAAAATGTCCTTTTCATATGCAGATAGTTTGTTCAAATAGAATAGAAAACCCTGTTTATACTGCAAGAATCAGACTGAAAAGTCCCTTTACTCCCGCAGTCTAAACAAAAACAAATAGAACTGCTTTTCATTCGGGAATTACTCACCTTCTCCACCAGATCGCTCCACTGTTTACTCGGTATCACCACACTAGCACCATCATCACTCAAGGGTGGCACCACAGGGGTCACCACAGCCCCACTGGGTACAACAGGAGTCACCGAGGCCCCACTGGACGCCAGGGGCGGTCCGGTCGAAGGCAGGGGCGGTTTATTGCACGAAGCCGTCGAGTTATTTCTCACCAGGCATGGAGCAGGGCCGGAACTAACATCGGGGGCAAACATGGAGGCAGGCCGTTGGGAGCGAAACACAACGCCAACGGAGGATTTGACACTGGAGGTTGCCGTGCCTGAGCTGGCTTCGACCACGGTGGTACCCCCTGTCGAGTTGCTTGAATTGAATGGTCCTATGTTGACGCGGGTTTTACCTGAAGAATTCAATAAGATAAATGCTACTTACTAGTATAGTTAAGTGAAATAATGCTATCACAGGAATAGACACCTTAACGTCAAACAAAAGTCTAGGTATATCGTACCCAAAAATAACTAGTTTTTTTCACCGAAATTTTGCTTGGGACATTGATGTGACGTCATCGTGTACGGGAGCGTATGCCGTGACGTCAGAGTTCAAGATTTACCGGTATTTTTTAAATCGATATATCTCGGGATCTAGAAGTCGTAGAAGAAAAAGAAAAATTCCGTTCTTCCTCATTTTTCCTGCACTTTAACTTTGAAACCTCACTCAAGTAAGTGCAACTGTTTTATTCTTAACCCTCTTACCACCATGCAAGAGTGGACTAAATTTCTCAACCCTCTTAGGAGCATGCAAGAGAGGACTTTACCTTGAGCAGCGGAGTTCTTCTTAGCCTGATTCATCTTCAGTTCTTCAACCCATGGGACGGAAGGGGTGGGGGATATTTTGTTGACTATCTTCTCTACAACATGAGGCTCTGCTACGCCATTCATCATGCTGGCAACTTCTTGACTGTCCTGAAATAACCAAAACCAAGTTGGGAGTTAGAACAAATCCTCCGGGTAAAAGCCCATTCCCACTTGTCGTTCGAAAAAAAAAAATCGTGTCGTACATAAGTAGGAACACTCTCAGTTAAGTTACAAGCCGTCACCAGGGTCTCGATAGCACTCGCGTATTCACCTGCAATTCAATACAAGTATAGTACTTATAAGTTCTTGTTGTTGTTGTTGTTGTTGTCGTTGTTGTTCTTCAGTTGTATCCGAATGGTGATGCAGAATAAAGAAAGGATATCTTTTTTTCTCTTTTTCTGCTATACACCGGGGAGAAGGTCTCCAGCCATGTTCAATTGGCTTGTCCTGAACCGAAGTCAACCATCGTGAGGTCTTCTGTTCATTCTTTAAAAGCAGAGAGAACCCTTTGAAACCTGCCAGCAAGCTAGGTGGGATAGGGTTAGCTGTTCTTCTCCCTCCATTAGGTGTCTCTGGAGCTGGTGCTCCAGATGGTGGTCCAATGACATCATCATACAAGTCAACTCCATCACCACCAAATTCATCCTGGAAACAGAATAACCGTAACTACCTGTTTAGCCTGAGAGTCATTCCATCAAGCATCTTCAAATCTTAAAGCAACAGACCACTTGGCTTTTCACATTTACCTCACACAGCCCAAGCATGGCTGGAAAAGTCAGAATCTAGCCTAGAATAATAGGTAGTCACTCATTCAGAAACTAACCACACACAACATTGCTTATCTTCAGTGATTCATTCGGAACTCTGAGGCTTAGTTGTAGGGGCAACTGCCCCAAAAGATGGGTTAAGCTTTTACAAATCTATGATCCATTGGGAACCTATTCTACCCCAGGGTAAAATACCTCACAATTGACAGAATGAACTCAATGAAAACCTTGTTTCAGAGCTCCATTGATAAAACAGAACCGGCCTCCCGCCCCCATGAGGCATTGGATCACAACCCATGTTTGCTACTTACATTGTGAAAGTCAGGATTCTCTTCTGAGTAAATATCAATATCTACTCCTCCCGACATTTTGTCAATCATCTTCAGTTAACTAATAACATTTAAGAAACTTCCTTTAGAAAAGAAAAACACGAATGAAAAGTTCAAAGTTCAAAACCACAGAAAAGCTCAAGAAAAGGGAAAGATCTTGGAAAAAAAATAGGAAAAATCGGCGGAGTTCGGTCGGGAAGTTCAGCTTTTCTTGAGAATGGGAAGCCAGCTAACTTCTCCTCTTTTCTTATTTTAATTTGGCTTCACTTTTTGAGAATAGGGGTACCTATCCTCTCAGTTTTACCTCCGTGACTTTCATCTCAAGAGGAGAACGTGGCCAGCTTCTCTTCTAAAATTGAAAGGAAAATTCAAATTTTTCTAAAGAGCTCGCATGAAAAAAAAAAGGCTGTCGAATCTGTCGATTGTTACTTGGTAATCGAAAGTTGAAAGAATCTGCCTGGAAAAAGGACAGATAACTGGTCAAGATAGACGTGTAAATCAGTACTAGTTTCTTAGGGGTACAGACAGATTGTCTTATCAACCATGCTCATCCCTAAACTGGTGAATTCTCAAGCACTCTTGTTCACTAGAGCCAGGTAATAAAAACCCAAAATCTCACTTCAGTCTTAGGTCATATTTAAGTCAGACCCTCAGTGCTAAGGTTTGGGTCATACTTGTGTGACCAAATCCATAAGCTTCTCCATTTCATTCTGCATAGCCGCTTGCTTTTCCTGGCCGCTCTTGACTTTCTTACTTAGCTCCTGGATTAACGCTGACTGACTCTCTATAATACTTTCCAACTTGCTCACCTGAAAATAGAATTCATTTTCATTAATTAATTTTAATATTTTTATTAGAATTAATTGAAATAATAATAATAACAAAATTAATTTTTGAAAGGAATGGTGCGAAGAATAAATAAATGCTCGTCACAAATGTCATTCCCCATGCTAAATTTTATGACGTGACTTGGACTCGAACCCCCAACCTTCTTATTCAAAGTTCACCATGCTAACCACTAACCTTCTACGCGCTTCGGTTTTGGGCGTGAGGTCCTCTTTTTCTCTCTCTCAACACCTGTTTTATTTTGTTCACATATGTATTTAATTTTGGATATGTCACGTGGGATAGTTTACAATGAGTTTTCTTTAAATTGAGTAAATTTTGACGATGATTTTGAAGAAAATTAGAATAATAATGCTCAGAGCCACACCATAGGATAAACTTTTGATCTAAGCAAACTGATGAACTTTATTAGTCGTAAAAACGAGATAGAAAGATGATCTTTTCACAGTCGTGTTCAGAACAAAATTTGCTATCCAAAAATGTACACTCCCCAAAAAAGGGATGGCACACTCCATTTGTCAAGGGTCCAGGCATTACCTTGTCCTTGGGATCAATTTACGAGTACAGTCGGAAAGTTCAGCTTCAGCTTCAGCTTTTCTTGAGGATGGGAAGCGAGCTAACTTCTCCTCTTTTCTTATTTTAATTTTGGCTTCACTTTTTGAAAATAGGGGTACCTATCCTCTCAATTTTACCTCCGTGACTATCATCTCAAGAGGAGAACGTGGCCAGCTTCTCTTCTAAAAATTGAAAGGAAAATTCAAATTTTTCTAAAGAGCTCGCATGAAAAAAAAAAGGCTGTCGACTCTGTCGATTGTTACTTGGTAATCGAAAGTTGAAAGAATCTGCCTGGAAAAAGGACAGATAACTGGTCAAGATAGACGTGTAAATCAGTACTAGTTTCTTAGGGGTACAGACAGATTGTCTTATCAACCATGCTCATCCCTAAACTGGTGAATTCTCAAGCACTCTTGTTCACTAGAGCCAGGTAATAAAAACCCAAAATCTCACTATCTACTAATCACTACTTCATCATAAGCTACTTAAGTACCAAGTGTGGATGGCTAGGATACGTAAGCCTGGACTAGACGATAGCGGTGAAATTATAAATGAAGAAAACAATCAACCCTGCCTAGTTTTTTTATGGGTTTGATCTGATATTTATGAAAGAACAAGCACAAGTCCTTGCTATGGTGCAGTTTAAGGCTAGAGACAATTACCTTGGTGACTGTATGGCTGATGATAGTTAGTAAATTTTGGATTTTTTTTTTTTTAGCACAATAAAATGTCCTTTTCATATGCAGATAGTTTGTTCAAATAGAATAGAAAACCCTGTTTATACTGCGAGAATCAGACTGAAAAGTCCCTTTACTCCGGCAGTCTAAACAAAAACAAATAGAACTGCTTTTTATTCGGGAATTCGAAAGTCCACTCACCTTCTCCACCAGATCGCTCCACTGTTTACTCGGTATCACCACACTAGCACCATCATCACTCAAGGGTGGCACCACAGGGGTCACCACAGCCCCACTGGGTACAACAGGAGTCACCGAGGCCCCACTGGACGCCAGGGGCGGTCCGGTCGAAGGCAGGGGCGGTTTATTGCACGAAGCCGTCGAGTTATTTCTCACCAGGCATGGAGCAGGGCCGGAACTAACATCGGGGGCAAACATGGAGGCAGGCCGTTGGGAGCGAAACACAACGCCAACGGAGGATTTGACACTGGAGGTTGCCGTGCCTGAGCTGGCTTCGACCACGGTGGTACCCCCTGTCGAGTTGCTTGAATTGAATGGTCCTATGTTGACGCGGGTTTTACCTGAAGAATTCAATAAGATAAATGGTACTTACTAGTATAGTTAAGTGAAATAATGCTATCACAGGAATAGACACCTTAACGTCAAAAAAAGTCTAGGTATATCGTACCCAAAAATAAATAGTTTTTTTTTTCACCGAAATTTGGCTTGGGAAATTGATGTGACGTTATCGTGTACGGGAGCGTATGCCGTGACGTCAGAGTTCAAGATTTACCGGTATTTTTTAAATCGATATATCTCGGGATCTAGAAGTCGTAGAAGAAAAAGAAAAATTCCGTTCTTCCTCATTTTTCCTGCACCTTAACTTCGAAACCTCACTCAAGTAAGCGCAACTGTTCTATTGTTAACCCTCTTACCACCATGCAAGAGTGGACTAAATTTCTTTACCGGTATTTTTTAAATCGATATATCTCGGGATCTAGAAGTCGTAGAAGAAAAAGAAAAATTCCGTTCTTCCTCATTTTTCCTGCACTTTAACTTTGAAACCTCACTCAAGTAAGTGCAACTGTTTTATTCTTAACCCTCTTACCACCATGCAAGAGTGGACTAAATTTCTCAACCCTCTTAGGAGCATGCAAGAGAGGACTTTACCTTGAGCAGCGGAGTTCTTCTTAGCCTGATTCATCTTCAGTTCTTCAACCCAAGGGACGGAAGGGGTGGGGGATATTTTGTTGACTATCTTCTCTACAACGTAAATTAAGTAGGTCTAAGGACTCACCTTCTTTTTATTGGTCAGGTCTAAGGACTCACCTTCTTTTTTATTGGTCAGGTCTAAGGACTCACCTTCTTTTTTATTGGTCAGGTCTAAGGATTTCCTCAGGGCGGCTGTGGTATCACTTGGTTTGGTAATTGAGTCCCGTATCCTGTTGGTCGTGCTTTTGGCAGGGGATGGCTTTTCGGATTTAATTGACGTCTGAAAAACAAGAGGACGAAATATTGGTAATTTATCAGTTGGTAGTTAAATTTTGCTGAATATTCGTTGGATTTTCAGATTTATGATTGTGATTTTAGACACATCCGTAAAGCAGCACACTCCATACAAAAGATTTGATGAGGTTCTTCCTGACTTCAATATTGATGTTCGGGGATTCAAAGATTTTACATTTCTTGTTGAAAGCTATTTTCGCTTGTTGTATTCTGCTTACAATTTCTCGGTTGCATTTGCCATCTTGAGTTATTTTCGCACCCAGATAAGTGAATTCTTTAACTTGTTTAATTTCAATGTTCTCAAGTTCTATTCTTACTTTCTTTTCTGTTCTGCTGACCACCATGATTTTGGTTTTATTCTTGTTTATATTCATATTTATCTCAAAACGCTTTTTTGGACTTGGTCCGCTCTGCTTCTTAGCCATTGAATTAAGGAATGGGCCTAATCAAATTGGTTTAATGTAAATATCAACAGGTACGGCGTGCGCCAAGGTAATTCCCCAACGAACACACTGGCTTACCAAGTAGAAGGTTGCGGAATCGACTTTTTTTGCGGACGAAAAAAATAATTTCCACATTGGAGCGCAAACCGTCAATTTGTAGTAAAATATCAATCGGTCAATTTGAAGTAAAAATATTAAACCTCCAATTTGTGGTAAAAATCTCAAATCGTCAATTTGTAGTAAAAATAAATAAAAATGTACACAAACTGAACAGTCATTACAGAACATGATTCTCCTACTCACTGACAAATCTGACAATAATGAGAAAATTATGAGGCTGCTTACTCATTACTCAACCTTTATAATTATAAGTTTCTCCTACTCACTGACAAATCTGACAATAATGAGAAAATTATGAGGCTGCTTACTCATTACTCAACCTTTATAATTATAAGTAAGTACAAGTACATAGATCATAACGAGTTCAGAGTTCAGATGAATATGGAAAACACTCATTTGCAATTTGTTTCGAGAGGGCTGTTTGGTCTTATTGTTCCGTGAGAGAAGATAGAAGGAAGACAGGATAGGAGAAAGCCAGCCGTTCAGAGAACGAACATTATCCATTCAGGATAAAATCCGCCTCGGGCGGGAATTGAACCCGCGACTCAGGGCTTACGAGGCAGACGCGCTACCAACCAAGCTAACTAGGCTGAGCACAATATATATATATTTTTTTTTTTACCAATCAGTTGTTTGGAAGTGATAGTTCAGTGCAGCTTGAGAGCGCTAATAATTTGTTCATAAATATGGTCCTTATTTCTAAGGTCCGGGGTCACAAAGTGAATTTAAACTCGGTTTAAGTTTAAATCTTCGTGAGTTTTAAACTTAAATGGAGTTTAAAATCACTTTGTGGCTCCGGGGTGAATCCAATCAAATTCTACTCACGTCTACATGATGATTGTTGACTATGGCACTGGTCTGGGCGGGATGACTGTTGCAATTCACATTGGTCACACTATACGAGCCGCTTCTAGACACACAGCTGCCATCGTGCGAGTCGTTACCAACGTCTGTTGTGACGAGGGAGAGACGCTTGGGTTCAGAACCAGCCGGGTCTACCGGCGTGGAGGGAATGGAAATTTGTGTTTCTAAACGGAGAAGAAAATTGGTAACAATAGATGGGAGACATACTAACGGATGGGCATGCTACGACACAGACCACACGAGTTTAATGGAGCAGTTGTTTCATTGCATATTTATATACGATTGTAACTTACTCCAGCATGAAGTTGTTGGTCCATTATGTAGCTTTTTGTTTACTCTTGCATGTCCTTTATATTTGAGTACCCTCTTATCATTGAAACGTGTTTGTCTAATACAGGGTAGTCCCAAACTCCCACCAAGTTCTCTGCGAAGATTGTTGAATCAATGAAGGAAATAGCCTGGTCTAATCCGTCATTATTATATGCTAGACATCCTATCTGATTTGGCATATTTCTCGTGATAAATGTCAACTTCAGTTAATTGATTTTCAGTAAAATTCATTTTCATGGAGACTTTTTAGTTCTTCTTCTTCTTCTTCTTCTTCTTCTTCTTCTTCTTCTTCTTTTTTTAATAGAGCATAACTTAAGGTGAAAATGTTCAAGTCAAAACTTTGACTTGAGGGAACTGTAACTGCTGAGGTTTTATCGTCCCCAAAGCAAAGAGAGAAGGAAGACAAGATAGAAGAAAGCAGCTGTTAAAAGATTTCGGGACGATAAAACCTCAATGGTTACAGTTCCCGCTGTCAAACTTCTTAAAGCTCAAAAATTAAATCGGAATTTGCTTTTCCAAAAAAGTTCAAACTAACATTTCAAAAAGGTAACTCTCAGAGTACTCAGCCTCGTGAATAAATAGTTTGAAAGTTTGAATTTCAGCGAAACTGCAAAGTACAACCTCCTTTAGTCATATAAAAATTGAATAACATAAAAGGCGTGTTCACACATAGTTGACGGCCGTCGATCGATCATCGATCAATGTCAATCGACGGGCGGTCGACTATGGACGCACCTTAAGAAATATAGTAGGTATGTACTTACTGTTATTATTGGTCTCACTGGACACAGGTAGGACCGTGGTAGTACTATCTACATGGGAGGGGGAACTAAGGGGAGGGAAGGGGAGGGAGAATTTCATACTGTGTTTGCTGAGGTTAGGACTAGTGGGAGGGAGGGTGGGACTTCGTTGGGGCTTCTTGATGGGGGGCGGGGGTTTCTGTTTCAAATGGTGGGGAGCGCCCCCCGTGGCTACGGACGGTGGCGGAGAAGACTTGATTTCGTCTGAAATAAAACAAAAGCAAATCAAAATTTTTACTTGAAAAGTACATAAATAAATGGAAATTGAAAAAATAAAATAAAAACTAAACAGATCTTATGGTTTTTATTTAAAAATGTTATACCTATATGTATGTCACTTTATTCCCCAGAAGCACATAAGCATTAAGGATTCTCATGTAAAAGATAATGACTCCCCGATAATTTAATCATAGAGATTAGAAAAAATTAACCGTACCGTATTTTTTTTTAATTTAAAAATGTTATACCTATATGTATGTCACTTTATTCCCCAGAAGCACATAAGCATTGTGTCAAGATAAAAATCGGCGCGAATGGCAATAAATTTCTCCCTTGATATTTAGCTTTCATTTTAAGGCAGAAACACACTACTATAACGTCACGTGAGCTCAACGTTATGGGAGAAATTTGAACCACATCTTTCGGACTCCTCATTACTCACGTAACGAGATAGTAGTGTTTTTCTAAATTAAGTGTCATAGCACATAAGCATTGTGTCAAGATAAAAATCGGCGCGAATGGCGATAAATTTCTCCCTTGATATTTAGCTTTCATTTTAAGGCAGAAACACACAAAGTACTATAACGTTACGTGAGCTCAACGTTATGGGAGAAATTTGAACCACAACTTTCGGACTCCTCATTACTCACGTAACGAGATAGTAGTGTTTTTCTAAATTAAGTGTCATTAAACCTCACCTTCTTTTTTATTGGTCAGGTCTAAGGACTCACCTTCTTTTTATTGGTCAGGTCTAAGGACTCACCTTCTTTTTTATTGGTCAGGTCTAAGGACTTCCTCAGGGCGGCTGTGGTATCACTTGGTTTGGTAATTGAGTCCCGTATCCTGTTGGTCGTGCTTTTGGCAGGGGATGGCTTTTCGGATTTAATTGACGTCTGAAAAACAAGAGGTCGAAATATTAGTAATTTATCAGTTGGTCATTAAATTTTGCTGAATATTCGTTGGATTTTCAGATTTATGATTGTGATTTTAGATATATTTATTCAAAATGTCACGTGGGATAGTTTACAATGAGTTTTCTTTAAATTGAGTAAATTTTGACGATGATTTTGAAGAAAATTAGAATAATAATGCTCGGAGCCAAACTATAGGATAAACTTTTGATTTAAGCAAACTGATGAACTTTATTAGTCGTAAAAAAGAGATAGAAAGATGATCTTTTCACAGTCATGGTCAGAAAAAAAAATGTGCTATCCAAAATGTACACTCCCGAAAAAGGGATGGTACACTCCATTTGTCAAGGGTCCAGGCATTACCTTGCCTTTGGGATCAATTTAATTTGAAGAAACCATTTACTGATGAAAATTTGTAATGAAACAATAGGTTGCAAGGGCGCAAGTAACGTTACGCCCTTCTTACACCTCACTTACCTCGTCCGTGGTGGGCAATACAGTGACGAAGTTGTCGGGGAACAGGCCCACTCGGCCGTGTAGTTCTCCCTTCCACCACCCCTTGTCCGGAGCGTCGCGACTGATTAGAACTACAATATCTTCTTCTTTCAGGGTGAGCTCATCCTCGTTCTGAGCCTCGTACGGGTAGAGCACCTTGCATCGCTCCTTCACTGAAATCACATGGGGGGAGAAAGAGGTGAGAAGTTGAATAATGAAATAAAAATACTTTAGCCAGGCACCTGTGAGCAGCCTAAGACGCGATAATAGAAATAGGTAGCTAATACTAAAAAAAAAGTCTTGGAAAGTACGTACTTACGGACAGGCTGACGAAAACGCCGACCCCGTCTGTACACGGGAAAAGGCAAAGAAAAAGAAGAAGATGATGGAAAGTACGTATGGTATAACAGACAAAATACCTAAGATTCGTATGGTACAGAAGTTCAAAAAACCTAAGATTGATACTGAAATGAACAATCGAAAAGAGAGTGCTTAATAAAGAAAAAAAAAAAATAAAATAAATAAAAAAAAAAATACAGTTACCTACCTTGTTACTGTATGGTACAAAAATCTACAGTAACTACACAAACATTGGAATGATAATTATTTATTTAAATATAAAAAAATTCACTGAAATATCTCAGCTCCGGTAGAGACCCTAGGATGCATGCAGCGTTTCCTCTCTGGATGGCCAGACCAATCAACACCAACTAATAGATGGTGGGTAGGTAGGTACCTACGGAAAATTTTCCAATATTCGTCAGATAGCGAGAAGCGACACTAAAGACAGGCAAGGTGGAAAACTAAACTGCGACTACAAGATGAGATACATGACGATAGCGCCTATGTATAGCTATGACATTATACCAAAACATACAGGGCGCACCAATAGATCTGTCAATACTGTAGCAAAGCTCACCAAGATCCAGGCTGATTCCCAAATGTGAGGTGGATTTTAGTTGGTATAATTCCAAGGTAACCTTATTCACCACGAGGTTATTCTAAAAACACCTGTCAAGGGTATCGGAGAGTTCCAGTAAGCACGCATATGTAACTTTACACGAACTTCTTCAGCAGGTTTTTCTCAAAGTCAGATCGAGCTGCCATCGTGCGAGTCGTTACCAACGTCTGTTGTGACGAGGGAGAGACGCTTGGGTTCAGAACCAGCCGGGTCTACCGGCGTGGAAGGAATGGAAATTTGTGTTTCTAAACGGAGAAGAAAATTGGTAACAATAGATGAAAGACATACTAACGGATGGGCATGCTACGACACAGACCACACGAGTTTAATGTAGCAGTTGTTTCATTGCTACGAAACAAAAACGGTGTTCAAACACTCATCTTCTTTTTTTCTTTTTTTAATAGAGCATAACTTAAGGTGAAAATGTTCAAGTCAAAACTTTGACTTGAGGGGACTGTAACTGCTGAGGTCGTTCAGTTTGTGTACATTTTTATTTATTTTTACTACAAATTGACGATTTGAGATTTTTACCACAAATTGGAGGTTTAATATTTTTACTACAAATTGACCGATTGATATTTACTACAAATTGACGGTTTGCGTTCCAATGTGGAAATATTTTTTTTCGTCCGCAAAAAAAGTCGATTCCGCAACCTTCTACTTGGTAAGCCAGTGTGTTCGTTGGGGAATTACCTTGGCGCACACCGTACCTGTTGATATTTACATTAAACCAATTTGATTAGGCCCATTCCTTGATTGAATGGCTAAGAAGCAGAGCGGACCAAGTCCAAAAAAGCGTTTTGAAATAAATGGAGTCAAAGTATAGGACTAGTCAAAGATTAAATAGAGTTTTTGCACTCATTTCAATACAACACTAAAGTGAAGTTCGCGACCAATATAAAAAGTAGATCTTTTCACGCTCTTTTCAACGATATAATATGTAGATAACTGAGAAAGTCGATTTTTGGACTTAGTCCGCTCTGCCTTTTACCCATTCAATTCAAAGTTTAAAATTAAGGAATTGATGATTCTGTAACTTTTTGAAGCTCGACCACACTTATGATGGCCTCACGAGCGAAACATGGCTAAAAAAAACACACCCTATGAAGTATTACTCACTCCTTTAGATTAATCCGGCCATTACTAACTAGTAACACAATGACTCATGCTGATATCTTATCCATCATTTCCACATACCAACGAGTGTCCATGAAATGAGAGCAAAAACAAAATGGCTATCTCTATTTAAACTTTTACTAGTCCTAAACTTTGACTCCATTTATTTCAAAACGCCTTTTTTGGACTTGGTCCGTTCTGCCTCTTAGCCATTGAATTATGCTTACCTACATATATCTTATCCATCATTTCACAGCCCAGTGCAGTAGTAACGAGACGGAATAGCACCTCCTCTACTGTTGGAGGAGGTTCAGACAATGACAGGAGGACGAGTGGAGGTGCCCAAAGTTCGGACAGTGAGTTCGAAGGCCTCGAGAGACCCACGACGGCCAAGCTGACCCATTTGACGGCCAATCGAGCCAAGGCCCCGCGCCGAAGGCCGCCCTCCGCGGTGATATCCAAGGAGGTAAGTCAACATCTGATTTCTAAATACTTAACCCCCGGGGCCACAAGAGTTGAAACTCCGTTTGAGTTTTAATCTCGGTTTAAACAATTTGATTGGCTCTTATCTGATTTCTAAATACTTAACCCCCGGGGCCACAAGAGTTGAAACTCCGTTTGAGTTTTAATCTCGGTTTAAACAATTTGATTGGCTTTTTTTTTTTTTTAATCGACCATTGAGATTGCTTAGTCTGAGAGTTAAACTTAAACCTAGTTTAATTTAAACTCACTTTGTGGCCCGTAGGTAAAGTGATTTAAATGGGAGTGTTCCCTTTACGCACGACACGATTTTTTTCTCGAACGACACAAAATGTCCTTGTAGGCAATGTAATTTAAATGATAGTGTTCCCACTTATGTACGACACGATTGTTTTTCCGAACGACACAAAATCTCCTTGTACTTGTAGGCAATGTAACAATGAGAGTGTTCTCACTACACACGACACGATTTTTTCCGAACGACACAAAATGTCCTAGTAGGCAAGGTAACTTAAATGAGAGTGTTCCTACTTATGTACGACACGATCCGAACGACACAAAATGTCCTAGTAGGCAAGGTAACTTAAATGAGAGTGTTCCTACTTATGTACGACACGATTAGTTGTATTGGATTTTCTTCAATAACAACAATGGTATTCAGGACTATTCATGAAGATAGCTGTAAGGTGCAGTGTCGTGGGAACCGCTGAAAAAAAAAGGGAAAAGGGCTTGGACAATATTTGCCGCGAGATAATTTTTGAGAAATATGCATTTAGAATAAATTTATTTCGCTGAAATTATTCTTTCAAATATGTATAGTCTTCTTCTGATTTCACAGAGCTACTAGTTTTTGACTGAACAACTGAATTCTTGGAGACGAAATTTTGCCCACTTTTCCGCCACTGATGAATATCTTAGATAATTCTATTCTATTCATAGTGAGAATAATAGTGAAGGCAACAAATTCTATTCTATTCATGTGTAGCAGTATTGTGTGGTGGAGCTACTTTACAGATATCTTCTTAAAAGCATTACCTAGGGATCTAGGGACTCTTCAAGTCTTCATTAAATTTAGTGATGTCTGAATTGGAACTTAAGATTAAAACAATCTTACGTTGTGATCAGATTGTGATTTGAGTAACCTTCCTAACTCATTGCGTGTCACACTAGTCCTGCACACGGGAAGTTTTGGGTTCGGATCTCGGGCGGAGGCAGAAGTTTTTTTCTGTTTTGTTTCTAGATTTCACGCTATGATCCTGAACTGTCAAACTTAAAATAATAATAAAATAATGCAAATTTGCAATGAGGTTTTTTTTATGTATTTTGCTGCCTGGCCAGGCTGCCATTGAATAGTTGAACCAAATAACCGAAATACTACAATAGACTTAGAGACTACACATAGGTCATTGAAATGGGCATGCAAATCCTACATCAATTCTTGTTCTGTGAATGAAGAATATTTTGCTGTAGGTGCTCTATTTCCCATGCCGCTTCCATATCTTGTTAGAGTAGCACAATGCTACTAGGAGTACTATCTCATTATTCCGAACTTCCTGAGATCTTTATCGCCTGGAGTCTTAATAACATAGGTAGATATTTATTTAATTGTTTTTATGTAGGTAGGTATTTTAGTTTAGGATTTTCATTTTGTTGATTTTTTTTTTATGTTATTTAAATTTCGTTTCATTCCCTTTTTGCAGAGCGGTTTAAATAGACTAAACAAGGGCATCTCGCTTGATTTTTTAACCCAAGTTTGATTTCTTATTTTCTTTACATTTCTGTACTTGTCTTCTCGAGGTCCAGGAATATATTTTGTTTGATTCTTCGTGGAAACCTTGGCTGGATTGTTTTCATCTTGTCACTTTCCCTTCTTTATCCATTTGAAATCATATTTATGAGGCAATCCTCAATTGAGCTTTTGTATGGTCCACTTGTACGGGTAAAAGCCCATATGGTTTGAGTAGCATTGTGCTACTCTAACAAGATATGGAAGCGGCATGGGAAATAGAGCACCTACAGCAAAATATTCTTCATTCACAGAACAAGAATGTTGATGTAGGATTTGCATGCCCATTTCATTGACCTGTGTGTAGTCTCTAAGTCTATTGTAGTATTTCTGTTATTTGGTTCAACTATTCAATGGCAGCCTGGCTAGGCAGCAAAATACATACAAAAACCTAATTGCAAATTTGCATTATTTTATTATTATTTTAAGTTTTGAAATTTGATACTTCAGGATCATAGCGTGAAATCTAGAAACAAAACAGAAAAAAAACTTCTGCCTCCGCCCGAGATCCGGACCCAAAACTTCCCGTGTGCAGGACTAGTGTGAGACGCAATGAGTTAGGAAGGTTACTCAAATCACAATCTGATCAAAACGTAAGATTGTTTTAATCTTAGTTCCTTAAATTCAGAAATTCAGACATGACTAAATTTAATGAAGACTTGAAGGGTCCCTAGATCCATAGGTAATGCTTTGAAGAAGATATCTGTAAAGTAACTCGCTACATATGAATAGAATAGGATTGAATTTGTTGCCTTCACTATTATTCTCACTATGAATAGAATAGAATTATCTATATTCATCAGTGGCGGAAAAGTGGGCAAAATTTCGTCTCCAAGAATTCAGTTGTTCGGTCAAAAACTAGTAGCTCTGTGAAATCAGAAGAAGACTCTACATATTTGTAAGATTAATTTCAGCGAAATAAATTCATTCTAAATGCATTTATTTCTCAAAAATTATCTCGCGGCAAATATTGTCCAAGCCCTTTTCCTTTTTTTCTCCCCATAATATATGTCAAAATATATAAGACCTTGGTTAGACTGCGGGGGTAAAGGGACTTTTCAGTCCTATCCCAGCAGGATAAACAATGTATATTCTATTCTATTCTATTCTATTCTATTCTATTCTATTCTATTCTATTCTATAACATTGCTACGGGTTTGTTTGTCCGGTCAATATTTGTGCCCTATTGTTATTATATGACTATACTGGATTCATATTTGTTTACATTTATTCTTCCTTTCCTATCTATGTTTCTCATACATGATTGATTAGTGAGTTTATTTTTTTCTCTCCCATTATTCCATGTAGCTTATTGTTGTGTTTGTATAGTTAAAACGGTGTGTAGGTGGGATCAGCGATGCATATCTAGGGATATATCAAATGGATAAGTGTCGATATTTTCATGAATTTCATGCCTTTCTATTCTACACCAACTCTATTCAAACTTTTTTTTCTTTTTCCTCGCCTTTCCGTGTTCAGACGGGGTCGGCGTTTTTTGTCAGTCTCTCAATCAGTCCTGGGGTGATTGCTTTGGTTCAGTGTTGCCAGATGATTGAAAAAAATCCCTCTGGATTCTGCCCAAAAAACCTCTAGATTTGACAAAAAACCTCTAAAAAACGGTCGAAATCTGTCCAAAAGCGGTCAAAATACCGCCAAGCGCAGCAAATTCCCGGAGGGACGGACCCAGCTTGTTCCATATTGCATTTGAGGAGATTCATGAGAGAAGGATATTTTTTCAATGTATTTTTCAATTAATTAAATAATTTATTTCTTATAGTAAAACAGTACAGAAAATGGGCCTTCTTTCAGAAATCTCCTCATTTCCAAGGAGAACTCTCTTAGATAAATGTGTCAGGACTCAGGATTGTGTGACTTTAAAAAATTCATGAAAATAGGGGATGTGTTTAGTCTCCATGCCCCGAAATTTTGACGCTCTGATTCTGTAGAATGTGTTAGAACCGAAGACATATCAGAATCAACCTATCAAAATCTATTTAATGAATAATCCAGAATTTGGATTCTGAAATTAGCGAAAATAAAATGAGAATTTTGCCAAATCAACCGAATCTCTTTCTAATCTTTCTATCTGACCTTATTACATTTCCTGTTATCTGACCTCCTTATTCTATTTTGGGGAAATTAGGAGAATTCTTTAAATCTCTTCCTTCTCTCCCTTTTATCCCTCCAGCCCTCTCCTCTTCCTCTCTTTTCTGTTCCTCCCACACACACCCCTAATGTAAGTAATAACAGTTTTACTCGTTCACCCTGGATAATCTGGAAATAGAGGGCTGATGGTATTGCGTTGAAATGGTCTCATTATTAGATAGAATAGATATCTTTTACCATCTGTGCATTTACATTTATGTACTTATGTATTTATCTCTGTGTTTCCTATAACTATGTGTCTATATATTTGATTGTCTTCATCTCTACATGATAATTGTGTACGTATGTAATTATGTGCATCCTTTTTACGAGTATATGTATGTACATACACAAGAGTTTCATTTCCTCTGTTGATATTGTTAAAATATACTGGGTAACTTCAATACCAAGAGACCAAGTGGCAACAAATTTCCTCTAAAATGTTTTCTAACAAACCAAATGTCCACAAACCGCTCGAGGGCCATTGCTTAATAGACAAAAAAAAAATTCCTCTAACCTAGGTTTGAACCGGACAAATATAGGTGAAACCAAGAATTTAAAAAATAAGATATCTGGAAATGAACCGAATGAGAAAGTGGAACATGAGCTAAAGATGAGAAAACCCTGTTTATTGTGACATTGGGATGAGGACCACCCTGTATATTTGATTTCAGATAACCCGATTAATCCCCGGTAACGATTATGTTCATAGCTTCCAGTTAAAGCGATTTGACTCATTCGACCCAACCTATAAAAGAGCTTTTATCGTGAAGCTATTGTTTTTACAGAGGAGGGCAGTAGGAGCATACCTATCCTATCACAAAACGTGATGGGTTGTCTTTAAGGGTGAAATCAAACAGAGATCTCAAGTTGAAAAAAAGGGAAAAAATGTAAAAAGGACAGTTTTCTTCTTCAAAAACCTCCGCATTTGTGTGTATACACTTGCACGTTCCGATTATCGAAAGCGAACCTTCAATAAAGACAAAATCCTGGATACGGCCCTGATGACAGGATAGGTATGTGTGTCTGAGGGTTAGCCGTCAAGTTATGCAAGCTTGGCTGTGAGGTCTCGTAGATGAAATATTTCCTAATAGAAAAGAATGTGGAGGGATTAATATTAATAGAGCATCGCATGCAAATACAGACCTTGCATTCTTAGAGGGTAGAAACTGGACGGGTAAATTGGAAAAGGCAGATAAACTCTGGCAACCCCCTCGTCCCCCAAATCTTTCTCCTCTGACTTTTCTCGTAGATGTATTATTTCCTAATAGAAAAGAATGTGGAGGGATTAATATTAATAGAGCATCGCATGCAAATACAGACCTTGCATTCTAAGAGGGTAGAAAGTGGACAGGTAAATTGGAAAAGGCAGATAAACTCTGGCAATATCACCCCCTTTCACCCTCCTGTCACTGATTATTATTATAGGTACAGTACAGGCTCTTTTCGGTTTGTAGCTCTGAATATCATTTCCGCGGGAAATCCGCGGGAAACTCGAGCTCTTCCATCCAAACAACAATGGAGCAGTTGCGATTGAGTAAAATCTATTAATAAATGATCGATTCCTTTGTAAAAAGTTGGGAAAAATCCAAATCTGATGTCAAAACTCCGAAAAAATAACTGCAAAAGGTCGAAAATTCAATTTTCATTTTCCGTTCTAATGTAAAAGTTCAAAGAGTTGTGACGTCAGATTTCACGTCAAAATGCGCAGAAACGCTTGCACACAAGCAAACGAAGCGGGAGTCATGAATTATGACGTCATCGTCTACGGGAGCGTATGTCGTGACGTCAAAGTTCACGATTTACCGGTATTTTTTAAATTGATTTATCTCGGGCTCTAGAAGTCGTAGAAGAAAAAGAAAAATTCCGTTGGTCCTCATTTTTCCTGCTCTATGACTTTGAAACATCACCCAAGTAAGCGCAACTGATCTATTGTTTGATCGTTGAGGTAGATCTTCAAGTTTTTGCCGCAATCTATTTATTATCCACCCCTTTCAAAATTGAATATGATTTTTCCGTGTACGGTTACCTACTCAAGTTCTCCCGAATAATTTTTTTTGGGGGAACCAAGCCAGCCCCTTCAGACTTGATGTGTCTAGAAAACTCA
>NW_007377521.1:177687-186567 GCF_000475195.1 Diaphorina citri | reverse complement strand
TTTTTATTATTTTTATTTTTCTTTACAAATGATTTAGGCGGTTTTAGCAAAAAAAAAAAAAAAAAAAAGGTTCTAGCAATAAACATATTGGTACAAGAGTAATAAAGCTTCATGCTTAATGTTCTGTAATGCAGTAATATCTTAAGTGTTGTATACGTCATTGCAGAAGTAGGCAGTTAGTCATATTGCAAAATAAATAGTTTATTTACTAGCATAAAAAATGAATTAAATTAAAAGCTTCCCCTCCTCCTCTCCTCTCTTTCTGTCCCTCCTCTCCTTTCCTATCGCCCTCTATATATTGTCTCCTCCTCCTTTTTGTCCTTCTCCTCCTGTCTTTTTGTCCTTCTCCTCCTGTCTTTTTGTCCTTCTCCTCCTTTCTTTTTGTCCTTCTCCTCCTTTCTTTTTGTCCTTCTCCTCTTTTCTTTTTGTCCTTCTCCTCCTGTCTTTTTGCCCTTCTCCTCCTTTCTTTTTGTCCTTCTCCTCCTTTCTTTTTGCCCTTCTCCTCCTTTCTTTTTGTCCTTCTCCTCCTTTCTTTTTGCCCTTCTCCTCCTTTCTTTTTGTCCTTCTCCTCCTTTCTTTTCCTCCTCTTTATCCTACTTCTCCTCCTTCTTCTTCCTCCTCCTCCTCCTCCTCCTCCTCTCCTTTCTTCTTCTCCTTCCTCTCTTCCTTGGGTTCCCTCCTTCTCCTTGTCCTTCTCCTCCTCCTCTTCCTCTGAATAAATAATGACCCAAATAAATCTTTCTTGTTTGAAAACTACATCACTCTTCTCATACCTATTTCCTTTCGAATTTTTTTTCCTTTTCATTTTAAGCTTCTGTGGCCTTCCTTTTAGTTCTTCTCGGAACTACTTTTCAAATTCAATTTGTTCTCCGTCTAAAATGCATGAATAAAATTAATATTTGTTATACTGTAGGTACCTACTTTGTACATCAGGCCAAGTGTAGCTACTGAATACATAGCAGCAATGCAGTATTTAAAAACATTTTTGCAGTTTTTAGGACGTACTCGTACAAGTGATGGTGTTTAAATTACTAACACCAAAAGCTAACTGTATTATTCTAAGGCACGTGTATTAGGTCGAATATATCGACAATCTACATTATTTTCATATTACAAAGGTTCTTCAATATGGGGTAGGTATGTAGGTATATTATTTTATCAGTACCATCAAAAAGCGGTGAATGATAGCCCTGGGATATTTGTCTTTCATTTTCTCTCAAATAATAGTAGATCACTAGATATAGCTAGGTACTAGATGTATTAGAGTTAATTGGAATTCTTTGTTAGTGTACGGACGCAAATGCAATTTTCTACAGTATAGCTATAGTACAGTCTATTACTACAGTTTAGCGGCTATACTATAATGAAAGTATTGCAATCGCTCCAAATTTTCAAAATCGGGAAATGGTTGGAAATATCCGTTTTGGGATCCCCTGATTCCAAAAAAGTGGTTTTTAGCCCATGGTCTGTATGTTTTGTACCTATGTATGTATGTTTGTACCTATGTAGGGATGTACGTATGTACTACAGGTTTTTACTTTCCTTATCCTATAGGAAGGAAAGTAATGTATGTTGAAGAGGTTTGATAGGTGGAACTGTAACTGTTGAGGTCTTATCGTCCCGAAGGGGGTTTAAGTGTGCACCGGTCCTCAATTCAGCCCTCTCTCCCTCTTACACTTGAAATGAGGGTAAAGAGAGAGAGAGAGAGAGAGAGAAAACAACAACTACAACATCAGTTCGACTTTGTCTGAAAAGCGAATGAAAAATGGAGTCTGATTGCCTTTTTACTTTCTATTTTTCAATTAAAACTGGAAAATAAATTAAGTTTATAGGGTGAGAGAGAGGAAGAGAGAGAGAGAGGAGGGAGAGGAAGCTGGGATCCCTGTTGAGGGCTTAAATTAAAAAAAATCTAGGCTTATCATTAGAAAATAGAGAGAGAGAGAGAGAGAGAGAGAGAGAGAGACGGGATATATTTTAGGTACCTATCTACTACCTACATTTTGTTCTGATTGATTTACTCTCCTCTCTCTCCTTCCATCCTTCTTTCTCCATCTCTCTCTCTCCTGCTCTCTCCACCTCTCTATCTTACTCTTTGCCTCTTTCTCCTCCTTTTCTCTTATACTCTTCCTTTCTCTCCCTCCTTCGCTCCCTCCTTTGCTCCCTCCTTTTATCTCTCTCAATTTCATTGGCTAATTTTCATCTTGAGAACAGAGCTCCATGTTATGTGGTCAAATTATAAAAATAACATGAGGATAAAATTCCATGCCTCGGTTGGGATCAAACCCACACCCTCCTATTTACCAGGCGAGCATCTTGACCACTATCGATTCAACTAGACATCTTACGTTCGTTCCTTATTTCTCCATTCCTGCTTACAGAAAGACAGAAGATTCCGCAGTCTTACGGAGATTCTACAATAATAATTATTATGTAAATATAAATATTCTTTTTTTTTACAAAATTTTACGGGACAACGTCCCATTTATTACAATAAAAAAAATTAATGCTAACAATACAAAAAAATAGGCAATGAAAATTTCATTTTTCTACCTAAACTATTGTTCAATATACCAAAAATACTCATTTACCTACATATTATGTACACATTTCAAATTTCAATTCAAATAGAAATCTCACGCCTCCTATTCCTCACTTTGTGCTTGCAGAAAGGCAGTTCAAGGGGATGGCTCCGACGCAACGTCCAGACAAATCCGTCAGACCCCAGACTGGAGTGATGGAGCCCTTAATGGGGACCATCTGTGGGTTCCTACCAATGCTTCCGGTGATATGTGTTATGTGTCTGATTCGGACTGTACGGTAAGTGGTCATTGTTTTATAATTTGAAGAGAAGGCAAGAATTCGAAGTTTATGTCAAGACTCAATGACAGAAAGGGTAAAATCGCTGGGCCCCGGCTGGTTCAGATCAGAACCAGGCGATAACTGGCCATCGCAACATCCATAAGTGTTAAGCCCACTTAGGGTTATTTCACATCTAGACTGCAACTTATTGTAGTATACGGCAATTTTCATGTTGAATACTACATAGTCTTATGGGCCTGTTCACATTTGAACTTCAAGTTTAAGTGTGAACAGGCCCATAAGACTAAGTAGCCCTCAACATGAAAATTGGCGTATACTCGGTATACTACAAGTTGCAGTCTAGATGTGAAATCCGCCTTACTATCAGGTAGACCTGACAGGTAAACCTGATCAAGGAAACTAGAAACACACTACTATCACATCACGTGAGCTCACCAGGACAGTCTGGCTGTCATTAACGAAATCACCTATATTATATTATGGGAGAACTTTGAACCATATCTTTCTGACTACCCATGAGCTCATCACGTGATGTGATAGTAGTGTTTTTTTACTTTCCTTATCCTATAGAAAGGAAAGTAATGTAATCGGGTCAAAATTTCGATGGTCAGTTTTTAGTGCAAAAACACGTTTTGAGGTCCCTAGAGCCTATATCCAAAGTTTCAGCCATTGGTCCGTGTGTGTGTCTGTCTGTAAACAAAATATCTCGAGAACGGTAAGAGCTAGAGACTTGAAATTTGGTATGTAGATGTCAAATGTGACAAGGATGCGACACGAAACTTTTGGTTAAGACCGGTGCAACGGTTGGCGGCATTTTACCACTTTTTGGCGGTTTTCGGTGTAATTTAACAAAATATCGGGAACGGTATGAGCTAGAGACTTGAAATTTGGTATGGAGTTTACAAATGTGACAAGGATGCAACTCAAAACGTTTGGTTGAGATAGGTGCTGCGGTTGGCGGTATTTTGACCGCTTTTTGGCGGGTTTCGACCGCTTTTTGGCGGTTTTCAGCTATATCGACTAAACGGTTAGAGATATTGTAAATGTTACAACAGAACACCCAAATAAGCACCATTCAATAGGATAAGGAAAGTCGTGTGATGTTCACACCAGATTTTTCCCATCACTACCAGAAATGGATTGTTTTTGAAACATAGGTACTTTCTATAAAACTGCTATAGCTCTATATCCAGGCTTAACGTTATTTAGTTGGTATCATACAGCTCTCATGGCCAAGTGGTCACTGCACTTGACTGTGAAGCTTTTTTTTTTTTTTTTTTTTTTTAAATATATATTTGTGCACATACAATATTGTATACTGAAACACAATAAATAAATATTCAATTCAATATTCAATAAGGAAAGTCGTGTGATGTTCACACCAGATATTTTTTTTTTTTTTAGCTTAAAGTTTAGAGCCCGTTCCTACTTGTCGTTCGGAGAAAGATGCTGGTTCAAGAAAAAGAACAGCAGAACTTCTTGGCAAAATCATGGGGGCCCTATGGAGCCCCAAAGGACCCGTAGGGATAAAAATTGAGTATTTTTTTTTTTTTTTTCATCTTCCACTTGAGTATTGTGTAGAAAATCTTTGATAAAACTTAGGTTTTGGATGTTTTTTTATTATTATTATTTTATGCAGGCAAAAAATAGCCTTTGGCTGCAAAGGTCTGAGTACGTAAATTAGATTGAAGAAGACGAAAAACTTTGCAGTAAAGTAAAAAAGATTCTCTCTCTCCCTCCCTATCATCATTTCTGCTGCCTCTTCTCTTATTTTACATTCTTCTCTCAACCTTTACATCCCTGTTTCATATATTTTATTTCTCTCTCTCTCTCTCTCTCTCTCTCCCTCCCTCTTTTCACTCTCTTTTTATGTTTATTCATTTGCCTATTTATGTTCTTACCTTATTCTCTAGAAAAAGAAAAGACGAATTTCCTTCCACATTAAGGGTAGGCATATTTATTTTTAGTCCGTCCTTCCTTTATTATTACTAATAATAAAAGGTATAAGGGACGGACTATTGTATTCGCTTCGGTGTCGTCTGTCTGTCTGTCTGTCTGTCGGTCTGTGCCCATAGAAGGACTTATCCAAACCTGGTCGACCTGTATATCAAATTAAAGGTCTTTTCACCAGGATCACGAAAATAGTCCAGAAAACCATAAAGCCAAAAAACCAAAAACACCGGTTTTTGCGGGATTTTTTTCACATTTTCTCACACAAATGAGCTCTGATCTCGAAATTTGTCGCGACGACCTATGAACTCAAAGCCAGAAAGTTTTAGATAACACTTCAGTCGGTCATTTAAGACCGGTTTTAATCAGACCCCAGACTGGAGTGATGGAGCCCTCAATGGGGACCATCTGTGGGTTCCTACCAATGCTTCCGGCGATATGTGTTACGTGTCTGATTCGGACTGTACGGTAAGTGGCCATTGTTTTATAATTTGAAGAGAAGGCAAGAATTCGAAGTTTATGTCAAGACTAAAAGGGTTAAATCGCTGGGCCCCGGCTGGGTTAAATCGCTGGGCCCAGAAAGGGTTAAATCGCTGGGCCCCGGCTGGTTCAGATCAGAACCAGGCGATAACTGGCCATCGCAACATCCATAAGTGTAAAGCCCACTTAGGGATATTTCACATCTAGACTGCAACTTGTAGTATACGGCAATTTTCATGTTGAATACTACATAGTCTTATGGGTCTGTTCACACTTAAATTTCAAGTTTAAGTGTGAACAGGCCCATAAGACTAAGTAGCCCTCAACATGAAAATTGGCGTATACTACAAGTTGCAGTCTAGATGTGAAATCCGCCTTACTATCAGGTAGACCTGACAGGTACACCTGATCAGGTCCGCTTGTCAGATCTACCTGATAGTGAGTGTCTGGCCTAAAGGTATTATAGAAACTGTAAACACACTACTATCACATCACGTGAGCTCACCAGGACAGTCTGGCTGTCATTAACGAAATCACCTATACTGTATACAATATTATGGGAGAACTTTGAACCATATCTTTCTGACTACCCATGAGCTCATCACGTGATGTGATAGCAGTGTTTTTTTTAGCTAAAAGTTTAGAGCCCGTTCCTACTTGTCGTTCAAAGAAAGATGCTGATTCAAGAATAAGAACAGCAGAACTTCTTCGCAAAATAATGGGGGCCCTATGGAGCCCCAAAGGATCCAATCGAGTATTTTTTTCATCTTCCACTTATTGTGTAGAAAATCTTTGATAAAACTTAGGTTTTGAATGTTTTTTTTTTTATTATTATTATTTTATGCAGGCAAAAAATAGCCTTTGGCTATTTAAAAAAAAATATGCAGGCAAAAAATAGCCTTTGGCTGCAAAGGTCTGAGTACGTAAATTAGATTGAAGAAGACCAAAAACTTTGCAGCAAAGTAAAAAAAAAGATTCTCTCTCTCTCTCCCTCCCTATCATCATTTCTGCTGCCTCTTCTCTTATTTTACATTTTTCCCTCAACCTTATTTACATCCCTGTTTCATATATTTTATTTCTCTTTCTCTCTCTATCTCTCTCTCCCTCTCTCTCTCTGTTCACTCTCTTTTATGTTTATTCATTTGCCTATTTATGTTCTTACCTTATTCTCTAGAAAAAGAAAAGACGAATTTCCTTCCACATTAAGGGTAGGCATATTCATTTTTCTATCATTCCGAGATCTCTCTAAAAAAGAAAAGACGATTTTCTTTCCACATGAAGGGTAGGTTTTTGTCATTTTTCTTCTCTTCTTTTTCATTTGAGGTTCTCTTTCTTTGATTTTCTCTTGGTCTCCATTTTTCCTCAAATCTCCAAGTTATGGGACATATTTTTCGTAATTTTTCTTTCAAAACAGTTTTCCTTTTCCAAAACATGTTCAATTTTTCTTTCATTTATCAAATCCATTAGGTATATTATTCCGGCCTTTCCATTTTTTTTAGGTAAGGCATGGTTATTTAAAATTAAATCTGTCTTTTCATTTCGAAATCTGAAAAGGCCTCTTGGTTGTATGCTGACTTGGGCTTGGGCTTCCATACTTTTCAGGTTTCATAATCATCCATTATTAATTATGAGTATTTCGGTGTTGTTGTTGTGGAATAAAGGGAGAACGGGCTCTAGTCTTGATTTTAAATCATTACATGAAAGTAAAATCAAAAAATCAAATCAAGAATAATAATAAACCATTTAATCAAACAAATTTAACCTGAATATTAAACAAATTAGGCAGGTACATAGGTACTGATTTTCTGTAATCACTACGGGCTAAAAAATTCCCGGAGGGACGGACCCTGCTTGTTCTATATCATTCCGAAATCTCTCTAAAAAAGAAAAGACGATTTTCTTTCCACATGAAGGGTAGGTTTTTTCATTTCTCTTCTCTTCTTTTTCATTTGAGGTTCTCTTTCTTTGATTTTCTCTTCGTCTCCATTTTTCCTCAAATCTCCAAGTTATGGGACATATTTTTCGTAATTTTTCTTTCAAAACAGTTTTCTTTTTCCAAAACATGTTCAATTTTTCTTTCATTTATCAAATCCATTAGGTATATTATTCCGGCCTTTCCATTTTTTTTTAGGTAAGGCATGGTTATTTAAAATTAAATCTGTCTTTTCATTTCGAAATCTGAAAAGGCCTCTTGGTTGTATGCTGACTTGGGCTTAGGCTTCCATACTTTTCAGGTTTCATAATCATCCATATTAATTATGAGTATTTCGGTGTTGTTGTTGTTGTTGTTGTTGTTGTTGTTGTTGTTGTTTTTGTTGTTTGTGTTGTTATTCCTCTGTTCATTAAAATGACTAAAAGTTCAAAGAACTGTAGGACTTATTCAGGATTAGGGTGGTCGAAAACTAATGAGCATTTTTTTTTATTTATTTTATGTTTTAGGTACAGAACCCTTTTTGTTCTTTTCGCCAGCCGAGTTAGCTTGGAGGGTAGCGCGTCTGCCTTGTAAGCGCTAGGTCGCGGGTTCGATTCCTGCATGCCTGGGGCGGATTCTATTTCTATTCTCAACAAAGTTACTCGTTCTCGGAACAACTGTCTTTCTCCTATCCTTCTCTCAAAGCTTTTATAAGGTCTACTGTTGTTATTCCTCTGTTCATTAAAATGACTAAAAGTTCAAAGAACTGTAGGACTTATTCAGGATTAGGGTGGTCGAAAACTAATGAGTATTTTTTTTATTTATTTTATGTTTAGGTACAGAACCCTTTTTGTTCTTTTCGCCAGCCTAGTTAGTTTGGAGGGTAGCGCGTCTGCCTTGTAAGCGCTAGGTCGCGGGTTCGATTCCTGCATGCCCGGTGCGGATTCTATTTCTATTCTGAACAGACAAAGTCATGAACCCTTTTTGTTCTTTTCGCCAGCCTAGTTAGTTTGGAGGGTAGCGCGTCTGCCTTGTAAGCGCTAGGTCGCGGGTTCGATTCCTGTATGCCCGGTGCGGATTCTATTTCTATTCTGAACAGACAAAGTTATTCGTTCTCGGAACAACTGTCTTTCTCCTATCCTTCTCTCAAAGCTTTTATAAGGTCTAGTTCCCTCTATCAAACCTCTTAAAAAAATCTTCTCTTTCTTTCGCACTTATTCCGTCCTCATTTTTCTCTTTTCTCCTCTCTCTCTCTCTCACTCTCTCGCTCTCTCACTCTCTTTCTCTCTCACTCTCTCGCTCTCTCACTCTCTTTCTCTCTCATTGTGTGGCAGTCCTCTATCGTGAAGACTGCAAGCCTCAGGCCCTTTTTTCTTCCCTCTTACATTTTTTCCTCTCTCACTCTCACGATTCTTTCTCATTTTCTCTTCACCATCCATTCGTCTAGGTATATCCTCCATATTAGTTATTTTTTCTTCCTTTTTATGTTGTATTTTTCTTTTTCGTCTTCTTCCTCTTCTCTTTTTTCCGTTTTTCTCATTCTTTTTTTATGCACAATGGAACCTCATAATGGCAAAAAAAATTCTTTTTTTCTCCTTCTTCTTCTTCTTCTTCTACTACTACTTCTTTTTCTTCTCCCCCTTCCTTCTTATTTTGACGAGTCGTCTTTTTCCTGCCATTCTCTCTCTCTCTCTCTCTCTCTCTCTCTCTCTCTCTCT
>NW_007377521.1:174728-176080 GCF_000475195.1 Diaphorina citri | reverse complement strand
CCTCCTTTCTTTTTGTCCTTCTCCTCCTTTCTTTTTGTCCTTCTCCTCCTTTCTTTTTGTCCTTCTCCTCCTTTCTTTGTGTCCTTCTCCTCCTTTCTTTTTGTCCTTCTCCTTCTTTCTTTTTGTCCTTCTCCTCCTGTCTTTTTTTCCTTCTCTTCCTTTCTTTTTGTCCTTCTCCTCCTTTCTTTTTTTCTTCTCCTCCTTTCTTTTTTTCCTTCTCCTCCTGTCTTTTGTCCTTCTCCTCCTTTCTTTTTGTCCTTCTCCTCCTTTCTTTTTGTCCTTCTCCTCCTTTTTTTTCCTCCTCTTTATCCTACTTCTCCTCCTCCTTCTTCTTCCTCCTCCTCTCCCTTCTTCTTCTCCTTCCTCTCTTCCTTGGTTTCCCTCCTTCTCTTTCTCCTTCTCCTCCTCCTCTTCCTGAATAAATAATGACCCAAATAAATCTTTCTTGTTTGAAAACTACATCACTCTTCTTATACCTACCTATTTCCTTTCGAATTTTTTTTTTCCTTTTCATTTGAAGCTATCTCTCTCTCTCATTGTGTGGCATTCCTCTATCGTGAAGACTGCAAGCCTCAGGCCCATTTTTCTTCTCTCTTACATTTTTTCCTCTCTCACTCTCACACTTCTTTCTCATTTTCTCTTCACCATCCATTCGTCTAGGTATATCCTCCATACCTATTACCTAGTTATTTTTTCTTCCTTTTTATGTTGTATTTTTCTTTTTCGTCTTCTTCCTCTTCTTCTTTTTCGTCTTCTTCCTCTTCTCATTTTTCCGTTTTTCTCACTCTTTCTTTATGCACAATGGAACCTCATAATGGTAAAGAAAAAATCTTTTTTCTCCTTCTTCTTCTTCTTTTTCTCCCCCTTCCTTCTTATTTTGATGAGTCTTTTTCCTGCCATTTTCTCTCTCTCTCTCTCTCTCTCTCTCTCTCTCCCTCTCTTATATTTCTTTCTTCTCATGTTTTTTTTTCTTCTTCTTCTTCTTCTTCTTCTTGCCTCTATTGTATTTCCTTCTGCATTTCTAACTTTCTGTCTGTCGAAACTTCTTGGGGCTATTTTTTGTGTATTGTTATTATTCTTTACCGTATTTCCTCTTGTATGTTTTGCCATTATTCCATGTTCCATTGTTGTTTTAATTATATGGTTCCTGATAGAGAAGCGAGAGAGAGAGAGAGAGAGAGAGAGAGAGAGAGAGAAAGAGAGAGAGAGATAGGAAGAGGGAGGGAAAGAGAAAGAAAGAGGGAAATAAAACACATGGCTTTTTTACTTTCCTTATCCTATAGGAAGGAAAGTAATGTAATCGGGTCAAATTTTCGATGGTCAGTTTTTAGTGTCAAAACACGTTTTAAGGT
>NW_007377521.1:134150-173802 GCF_000475195.1 Diaphorina citri | reverse complement strand
AGATGGCGGAACCAGAGAACTCCGGGAGCCCACGGGGATTCCAAGCTTTTGGGACAAGAGTTGGCGGGCCGCAAAAACTCAACTCACGGGGGGGGGGTGGCCTGGTGTAATGTAATTATAATATACCTAATTTTATTTTATTACGAAAACTTACCACATGATGACATTAGTGCGATTTCTGTGGACACTCTGCAGCTGACACAAGTGCGTGAATATCGACAATATATATTTACTGTTATTTCTCATTTTCTTTCGTTCATTTTTTTAGGCGGGCCTTCGCGGGCCGCGGGTTGGACAAGCCTGTTCTACAATAATAATTATTATGTAAATATTCTACCTAAACTATTGTTCAATATACCTAAAACTACTCATTTACCTACATATTATGTACACAGTTCAAATTTCAATTCAAATAGAAATCTCACGCCTCCTATTCCTCACTTTGTGCTTACAGAAAGGCAGTTCAAGGGGATGGCTCCGACGCAACGTCCAGACAAATCCGTCAGACCCCAGACTGGAGTGATGGAGCCCTCAATGGGGACCATCTGTGGGTTCCTACCAATGCTTCCGGTGATATGTGTTACGTGTCTGATTCAGACTGTACGGTAAGTGGCCATTGTTTTGTAATTTGAAGAGAAGGCAAGAGCTCGAAGTTTATGTCAAGACTCAATGGCAGAAAGGGTAAAATCGCTGGGCCCCGGCTGGTTCAGATCAGAACCAGGCGATAACTGGCCATCGCAACATCCATAAGTGTAAAGCCCACTTACTATGAGGTAGACCTGACAGGTACCTACACCTGATCAGGTCCGCCTGTCAGGTCTACCTGATAGTGAGTGTCTGGCCTAAAGGTATTAGAAACTAGAAACACACTACTATCACATCACGTGAGCTCACCAGGACAGTCTGGCTGTCATTAACGAAATCACTTATACTATATTATGGGAGAACTTTGAACCATATCCCATATTTGAACTCTCTGACTACCCATGAGCTCATCACGTGATGTGATAGTAGTGTTTTTTTTAGCTTAAAGTTTAGAGCCCGTTCCTACTTGTCGTTCGTCGTTCGGAGAAAGATGCTGATTCAAGAAAAAGAACAGCAGAACTTCTTCGCAAAATATCGGGGGCCCTATGGAGCCCCAAAGGATCCAATCGAGTATTTTTTTCATCTTCCACTTATTGTGTAGAAAATCTTTGATAAAACTTAGGTTTTGGATGTTTTTTTTATTATTATTATTTTATGCAGGCAAAAAATAGCCTTTGGCTGCAAAGTTCTGAGTACGTAAATTAGATTGAAGAAGACGAAAAACTTTGCAGTAAAGCAAAAAAGATTCTCTCTCTCTCCCTCCCTATCATCAGTTCTGATTCCTCTTCTCTTATTTTACATTTTTCTCTCAACCTTTAGGTACATCCCTGTTTCATATATTTTATTTCTCTTTCTCTCTCTCTCTCTCTCTCTCTCTCTCTTTCTCTCTCTCTTTTCACTCTCTTTTATGTTTATTCATTTGCCTATTTATGTTTTTACCTTATTCTCTATAGAAAAAGAAAAGACGAATTTCCTTCCACATTAAGGGTAGGCATATTCATTTTTCTATCATTCCGAGATCTCTCTAAAAAAGAAAAGACGATTTTCTTTCCACATGAAGGGTAGGTTTTTTCATTTTTCTTCTCTGCTTTTTCATTTGAGGTTCTCTTTCTTCGATTTTCTCTTGGTCTCCATTTTTCCTCAAATCTCCAAGTTACGGGACATATTTTTCGTAATTTTTCTTTCAAAACAGTTTTCTTTTTCCAAAACATGTTCAATTTTTCTTTCATTTATCAAATCCATTAGGTATATTATTCCGACTTTTCCATTTTTTTTTTAGGTAAGGCATGGTTATTTAAAATTAAATCTGTCTATTCAGTTCGAAATCTGAAAAGGCCTCTTGGTTGTATGCTGACTTAGGCTTAGGCTTCCATACTTTTCAGGTTTCATAATCATCCATTTGTAATTATGAGTATTTCGGTGTTGTTGTTGTTGTTTGTGTTGTTATTCCTCTGTTCATTAAAATGACTAAAAGTTCAAAGAACTGTAGGACTTATTCAGGATTAGGGTGGTCGAAAACTAATGAGCATTTTTTTTTATTTATTTTATGTTTTAGGTACAGAACCCTTTTTGTTCTTTTCGCCAGCCGAGTTAGCTTGGAGGGTAGCGCGTCTGCCTTGTAAGCGCTAGGTCGCGGGTTCGATTCCTGCATGCCTGGGGCGGATTCTATTTCTATTCTCAACAAAGTTACTCGTTCTCGGAACAACTGTCTTTCTCCTATCCTTCTCTCAAAGCTTTTATAAGGTCTACAGTTCCCTCTATCAAACCTCTTAAAAAAATCTTCTCTTTCTTTCGCACTTATTCCGTCCTCATTTTTCTCTTTTCTCCTCTCTCTCTCCCTCTCTCGTTCTCTCTCTCTCTCTCTTTCTCTCTCACTCTCTCGCTCTCTCTCTCTCTCTTTCTCTCTCATTGTGTGGCAGTCCTCTATCGTGAAGAATGCAAGCCTCAGGCCCTTTTTTCTTCCCTCTTACATTTTGTCCTCTCTCACTCTCACGATTCTTTCTCATTTTCTCTTCACCATCCATTCGTCTAGGTATATCCTCCATACCTATTAGTTATTTTTTCTTCCTTTTTATGTTGTAAATTTCTTTTTCGTCTTCTTCCTCTTCTCTTTTTTCCGTTTTTCTCATTCTTTTTTTATGCACAATGGAACCTCATAATGGCAAAAAAAATTCTTTTTTTCTCCTTCTTCTTCTTCTTCTTCTACTACTACTTCTTTTTCTTCTCCCCCTTCCTTCTTATTTTGACGAGTCGTCTTTTTCCTGCCATTCTCTCTCTCTCTCTCTCTCTCTCTCTCTCTCTCTCTCTCTTCCCCACGTCTCTCCCTCCCTTTCTTTCTTCTCATGTTTTTTTTTTCTTCTTCTTCTTCTTTATTTCTTGTTTGTATTGTGTTTCCTTCTGCATTTCTAACTTTCTGTCTGTCGAAACTTCTTGGGGCTATTTTTTGTGTATTGTTATTCTTTACCGTATTTCCTCTTGTATGCTGTGCCATTATTCCATGTTCCATTGTTGTTTTAATTATATGGTTCCTGGTGGAGAAGCGAGAGAGAGAGAGAGAGAGAGAGAGAGAGAGAGAGAGAGAGAGAGAGAGAGAGAGAGAGAGAGAGAGAGAGTGGGGCTATTATTTGTGTATTGTTATTCTTTACCGTATTTCCTCTTGTATGTTGTGCCATTATTCCATGTTCCATTGTTGTTTTAATTATATGGTTCCTGATAGAGAAGCGAGAGAGAGAGAGAGAGAGAGAGAGAGAGAGAGAGAAAGAGAGAGAGAGATAGGAAGAGGGAGGGAAAGAGAAAGAAAGAGGGAAATAAAACACATGACTTTTTTTTAGAATACACCTAGGAAATGAAGAAGAACCACTTTATACTGCTAAGGTACCCTCACGGTTCAGTTCACTCCAGTGTCTTGTTTGCACACAAATAACCATCATTCAATAGGATAAGGAAAGTCGTGTGATGTTCACACCAGATTTTTTAGAATACACCTAGGAAATGAAGAAGAACCACTTTATACTGCTAAGGTACCCTCACGGTTCAGTTCACTCCAGTGTCTTGTTTACCCCACTTTGCAGTGTTCTGATTTCCTCACAACCTAGGGCTTAGGGTTTGGGCGTTTGGGGTTATTTCCTTCCGTATTATAATTTAATATAATATTATTATGTACAATAAGTACAATATACATAGGTACCTATATGAAAAGTGTGGGTGAGATGTCTAAGGTTAAGTTTGAATAAACAGGTAAATTTTGAATAAACAATTTAAATGCTAATCCACAGGCAAACAATATTTCGAGAAAGAAAGAGTCAAAAACTGGAAGGCAGAGAAACAGAGAGAAAGGAGAGAAGGTAAAAAGGAAGAGGATAGAAATAGAATTATGAGGAGAAAGAAATAGTGAAAGAGGTATAAAGACAGAGAGAAAAGAAAAATGGAGAGAGAGAGACAGAGAGAGGGGAGAGAGAGGGAGGGAGGGAGGGAGGGAGAGTGAGAAATTCTTCAGAGTTCAGAGGAAAAAAAATAAAAAAAAAAAAGGCCAAGACTCCTACGCTATGCTACCAGTAATTTAGGATCACCCCAAGTATTCCAAGTAGGCCGAGTTTTATTCATACTCCTACGTGTTCACGGTTTACCCCATTCTACGGTATATCATTTTTTAAAAGAGCACCCAAAAGGATTGGTGTGTATAAATTTCCTATTTAAAATTCCTCTTCAACTTACTCACGCTGAAAATAAAAACAGATGAAATTTCTCTCCTACCTCCTTACGCCAGAAAAAACCCCTTTGCTCAGCAAAAAGAGGTAGGTAACTGTAGGCTGTAAGTAGAGCCTTTATATTTTTATTTTTGTACTCTACCTACAAAGGTAGGTACGTAAAAAAATTAACATGAAATTCAATTTTTTTTATATTTTTTTACATTTCAAAAGGGCGCAAAAGCAGCTGAAGCGAGTTGTTTTTAAAGATGCAAAAAGCAGAAAAATTCTGACATGTAGGATTGTTAGGTACCTACCTACCATGTATTTTTAACGATGTTGTTTTGAAAAATTTGAATACCTACCTACCTACAAGAAGAAGAAGAAGAAGAAGAAGAAGAAGAAGAAGAAGAAGAAGAAGAAAACATAGGTATCTAGGGCTTTTAAGTTAGTAATACTTTCTATTTTCACATCTAGGTATTGGGTGTTTAAAATTGTAGATTAAAAATGTGCTTGTCTTCTGAAAAATAGACTATGGAAAGCAAAAATTAGAAGAAAAAAAATGCTCAAGTTGTAAAAACAGAAAAAAAAGCACCAGAAAGTAGGTAAAAAGAAAAGGAGAATTAAAATTAGGGAGGGATTCCTCTAACCTTCTTCTTTTCTAACTTTATTGTGTTCTTAAGTTTTTGTTCCCAGTTTTTCTCTTGTTTGTGTTTTTTTACTTAAATTGTAAAACATTTTTTTGTTTATACTCTATACAGGGTGTATAAATAATCCTACAAAATTACCTCGTCCCGTTAATTGCCCCAAAAAGAGAGAAAATTAGAAAATCTTTTGTTTGATAATATTAATTTACCCAAAGATTGTCTCAACCAGGGGGTTTTTTATGTAATTTATATTGAAAAAAATCTTTTTTTTTTTTTTTTTTTTTTTTTTTTGCAAATCCTTTTTTTTTTAAAAGAACCCCAAACAATTTAAAAAAAAATTTTTTTTTTTTTTTGAGATAGGTACCTACTTATTTTCAGAGAATCCCATACAACTTCAAAAGAAACTGTTTCAGCTTTCATTTTATAGACACCCTGTATAAACAAAACTAAAACGAAACATCATACAAAGTTTTTTTCCCCCAACATTGTGTGCAAGATCTTTGTACTTTTCTTCTTGAACTTTTTAAATTCAAAATATTTACAAAACTATTTGATATCTTACTTTTGTTATTAAAATAGAAGGTAACATCCAAATAGAGGTATGAGAAATGGAGGTCCAGTGGTAACGCGCTTGCTTGCCATGCAGAAGGTCCCGGGGTTCGAATCCCACCATCGACAAAAATTTGTACTCGTTTTTCGATTGCAAATATTTCAACGGGTTACTTTCTGCTGTTCTCGTGTTGACCCAGCACCTAAATGGGAAGTATTGTGTCTCTTCTCGCCCACCTGATGAGAGGCATACTACGGGATGGGCATGCTAAAACACAGGCCACATGCGTCTAATGTAGCAGTTGTTTCGTTGCTACGAAATAAAAACGGCGGTGGAACACTCATCTTTTTTTTTTTTTAATTATTATTAGAGGTAGGTATCAATTAAAAAATATTTTTTCAAAAATAATTAAACTGTATTCGTGGGTAGATTCACATAAAAAAGAAAATAATGTAAAAAAAAAAATATTTTTAAACATAACAAATAATAATAATAAAATAAAAAAAATTAAAAAAATCCCTCATTTTCACTCAACAGTTTCCTAGGTTCCTATACAATAATATACCTACGAGTACCTAACCTATACCCTATGCTATACCTACGGTCCGTGGTATTTCAGAGAAAATCGTAGGCACTAGAAAATATTAATGTAGGTAGGTACCATGTGAATTAATCTAATCTGATTTTTTTTTTTTTTTTTAAGCTTATATAGAATCTCTTGCTTTTTATTATTTTTTTTTTTTTTTTTTTTTATCCTCCTCTTCTTTCTCCCATAGAATCTCTTGCTTTTTATTATTATTATTATTTTTTTTTTTGATACCTCCATCTCTTCCTCACTCTATCTCTCTCTCGCTTTCTTTCTCACTTTCTTTCTTTCTCTCTCTCTCTCTCACTTCCTCATTTGCATACGTAATCTTTTTCCTGTGTTCCTCATGACTTACTTTCTCTCTCTTCCACTTTCTTCTGCCTTGTTTAGTGTTTTTACTTCTCTCTCTCTCTCTCTCTCTCTCTTTGAGGTTAGAGGCATCTCATTAAATACGGGAAAATATTACAACTGACGTTAAGACAAGAGAGAGAGAGAGAGAGAGAGAGAGAGAGAGAGAGAATCATACAAAATCCTCAACTGTGAAATTATTTTCCCTTCTGACCTCACTCGTAAACACAGTGTTGTCATATTTCCTGTGGGCAGTGTTGCTCAAAATGCAACAATGCTATGTCCAGCTTCAATAGGCAACCGCTAGGCAACACCTGTGTTTTATGTAACGCATATTGCATATCCAAATTATTGTCGGGAGGAACTAATTTACTGAATGAAGACCTGAATTCATACAAAATCCTCAACTGTGAATTTTTTTTCCCTTCTGACCTCACTCGTAAACACAGTGTTGTCATATTTCCTGTGGGTAGTGTTGCTCAAAATACAACAATGCTATGTCCAGCTTCAATAGGCAACCGCTAGGCAACACCTGTGTTTTATGTAACGCATATTGCATATCCAAATTATTGTCGGGCGATCATAAAAAAATAAAATGGAAACCACCTAAATTTATTCATTTAAAACTCTTTCAAGGGCGGTGGTTAATGTACTGACCACCTTTTTAGAGCGCAGTAGGGGCAGATATTTTCAAGCTGAGCGCTTTAACTCTTTCAAGGGCGGTGGTTAATGTACTGACCACCTTTTTAGAGCGCAGTAGGGGCAGATATTTTCAAGCTTGTGGAACCTTTCAGGGGTGGTGGTTAATAAACTAACCACCTGATTTTACCCCCTAGTGGGGCAGATTTTTTTTTGTCTTGTTTCTGAATTTTGAGTTAGGTACTTCATTTTTTATGATATGGCGTACTATTTTGTGGAACAAACAAACAGTTATGGAATTTGATATGATAGAAATGGCATATCAAAAAGTGGTTAGTGTACTAACCACCGCCCTTTTCCAGTAGTACAGGAATCGTACTCCTTATTGCCAATCAGTTGAGTTTTATGATCCCGAAAGTGGTTTTTCCTGTACTACTGGAAAATGGTACGACTTTTCCGAAAGTTTCTTTCACCAAACGATGTAAACCGCTGTTTCGCATATTGCCTGGAGGTCAGTCAGCTAGTTTTCTTATTCCTTATTGCCAATCAGTTGAGTTTTATGATCCCGAAAGTGGTTTTTCCTGTACTACTGGAAAATGGTACGACTTTTCCGAAAGTTTCTTTCACCAAACGATGTAAACCGCTGTTTCGCATATTGCCTGGAGGTCAGTCAGCTAGTTTTCTTATTCCTTATTGCCAATCAGTTGAGTTTTATGATCCCGAAAGTGGTTTTTCCTGTACTACTGGAAAATGGTACGACTTTTCCGAAATTTTCTTTCACCAAACGATGTAAACCGCTGTTTCGCATATTGCCTGGAGGTCAGTCAGCTAGTTTTCTTATTCCTTATTGCCAATCAGTTGAGTTTTATGATCCCGAAAGTGGTTTTTCCTGTACTACTGGAAAATGGTACGATATGTCCAGCTTCAATAGGCAACCGCTAGGCAACACCTGTGTTTTATGTAACGCATATTGCATATCCAAATTATTGTCGGGCGATCATAAAAAAATAAAATGGAAACCACCTAAATTTATTAATTTAAGTAAAGATTATCCTCAAAAGGGAAAAATAGGGTTGGTTATTTAGATTGGGTAATTTTGAGGGCATTTTTTTTTCTTTTTAAGAGATTTAATAGAGGGGAAATGTAACTGCTAAGGTCTCATCGTCCGAAATCGAAGATTTCCCCAACCCACCTAAAGATTATCCTCAAAAGGGAAAAAAACAGGGTTGGTTATTTAGATTGGGTAATTTTGAGGGCATTTTTTTTTTTTCTTTTTAAGAGATTTAATAGAGGGGAAATGTAACTGCTAAGGTCTCATCGTCCGAAATCGAAGATTTCCCCAACCCACCCTACACTCTAACAAGAGAAAATCCAACTAACATGGGCGCGCTCTACCGTCTGATTTCAGAAACACGGTCCACGCATGCGCTGTCCCGCGTGCAAGATCGTCGCGCATGCGTCGTGCATCAGCATCCTATTGGACAAGGTCAAGTTCACGTGCAAGCCTTCATTCCGAGACGTGGGAGTTCGTCAGTACAGGGAACATACGTGCATTCATCACCATTGGGTACATCGCCGCTCGCAGAAGGGGAAATGTAAACAGTGTAGTAAAGTAAGTAGACAAGGTAGTAAAGTAAGTCCCAAAGTAAAATAAAGTAATTAGGTAAGCCCAAGTACCTATTGAAGTCTTCTTTTTCCTCGCCTTTTCGCCGGGGTTGGTGTTTTTCGTAAGCCTCTCAAGATCAGCCCTACCTAATAATAACAAAAATAATAGACTCTTGAGTGGAAGGTAACCACTAGGCGAGGTTAACGCCGGAGGCGTTCTCTACCACCTAACCCTTAGACTCCTTAGAGCTCCATTATTGTGTGGCGAGGTTAACGCCGGAGGCGTTTTCTACCACCTAACCTTTAGACTCCTTAGAGCTCCATTATTGTGTGGTCAAAATCTCAAATAAATGAGGATAAATTAATACCATGCCTCGGCTGGGATCGAACCCACGCCCTCCTGTTTACCAGGCGAGCGTCTTGACCACTACGCTACCGACGTAGCGTAGTGAAAGTAAGTATAGACAAGGTAGTAAAGTAAGTCCCAAAGTAAAATAAAGTAAGTAGGTAAGTCCAAGTACCTATTGAAGTCTTCTTTTTCCTCGCCTTTTCGCCGGGGTTGGTGTTTTTCGTAAGCCTCTCAAGATCAGCCCTACCTAATAATAACAAAAATAATAGACTCTTGAGTGGAAGGTAACCACTAGGCGAGGTTAACGCCGGAGGCGTTCTCTACCACCTAACCCTTAGAGCTCCATTATTGTGTGGTCAAAATCTCAAAAAAAAAGAGGATAAAATTCCATGCCTCGGCTGGGATCGAACCCACGCCCTCTTATTTACCAGGCGAGCGTCTTGACCACTACCTAGGGTGATTGCTTTGAGCTGACATTTGGTTTTGGCTACAAATTTTACGAGTGGATGCCCTTCGCACTCAACCTTTGGTATTTCTTTAGCAAGGGAAATTCAAGCTGGTATACTCCCTGTTTAAAGCCCCACAGCCAGACTAAGCTGGTCTTGCTGGTCTACTTCTTGTTTAACGTCTCACCGCCAGACTAGTAAGTGTAATAATAATGGCCTTTTTTAAAGAGGTTTGATAGAGGGAACTGTAACTGTGGTCTTATCATCCCGAAATAGAAGACAGGATAGGAGAAAGCCAGCCGTTCCGAGAACGAACATTATCCGTTTAGGATAAAATCCGCCCCGGGCGGGAATCGAACCCGCGGCCAACCAAACTAACTAGGCTGGCAGCCTTCTTTTTTAGTAGCCGTTTTTTAACCTTTTTATTATTTAAGAATAAAGGTACCAACAGAGAAGGCGAATCCAATTATCCAATATCACACCTATATTTCTTTGAAGCTTACAGTCTTGTTACAGTACCTAGGTGTTGGTTGAAATTAAAAAAACAAAGGTATTGGATTTCGAAAAGGGTAAAGAGACACATAGAAAAGGATAAATGTGTCACTTTTTCTTCTTTTTACTTTCCATTACCTACATTATGTACCTACACTCTACAGGGAACGTATATACTTTCTAATGGGATTCGGGCCAAATCTTTAAAATCGGGAAATGGACGGAAATATCCGTTTTAGGGTTCCCTGAGTACAAAAAAGAGATGCTTAGCAGCTTAGCGAATGGTCCTATTTTTCCAAGTCTGAAAAAAGTAGTTGGTTTTTTTTTTTCACCTAGGTGCTTAATGCAATAGAAAGTCGTGTGATGTTCACACGAGATTTCTGTTCTTCTTTTTACAACCTTTCCCTATCATTTGTTCGTTCTTGTACCCCCAGCTAGTTTTTCTTGTGAAAATTCTTACCCCTATCTCTGCCAAATCTTTAAAATCGGGAAATGGACGGAAATATCTATCCGTTTTAGGGTTCCCTGAGTACAAAAAAGAGATGCTTAGCGAATGGTCCTATTTTTCCAAGTCCGAAAAAAAGTTGATTTTTTTTTTCACCTAGGTGCTTAATGAAATAGAAAGTCCTGTGATGTTCACACAAGATTTTTGTTCTTCTTTTTACAACCTTTCCCTATCATTTGTTCGTTCTTGTACCCCCAGCTAGTTTTTCTTGTGAAAATTCTTACTCCTATCTCTTTCTCTCTCCCTCCCTCTCGTTATGTTGAATAATCCGACGGGTTGAGAGAGAGAGAGAGAGAGAGAGAGAGAAAGAGAGAAAGAGAAAGGGAAAGAGAATGAGAATGAGAGAGAAAGAACGTGTCATATTTCAAACGAAAATAATATGTGTGTGTGTCTTTTCTTTTTTCTCTTTTTTTATTTCCTAAGGATATCTATTTTTCTTCTTGGAAATTTCTGGGTACAGAATTTTTCTTTTGATTATATCGAAAGCTTCTTTGACGGAACCGTCGGCTGGGTTCTGTCCGTGCTGGACCAAATGGGCTTCGTACCGCCCCCTGCAGTGGGGGTTTTGCCCCTAGGAACTGGCAATGATTTAGCCCGCGCCTTGGGCTGGGGAGGGGTAAGTCAAAATAGTGTTTTCTATTTTTTTAGATTGTTGTATGTTGTTTAGATTTAATTACTCGTAGTCTACAATTCCATACCAAAATAGACGTGGTTGGGCATGTAATACCTTTCAGTAATACCTTTCATACATAGCGGTGTAAGGTGCCCTATATAGTGTTCTTACTGTATCTAATCCCGACACAGTGGGATTTTTATCCCTTTTCGGGGATTTTTCAGGTCTGACTGGGATAAAAATGGATTTAAGTATTTTAAGGGATTTTTAACAATTTTAAGGGATAATAATTTTTATTCATCTAATAAAAATACATTAATTATTTAAAGTCAATATTTAAGGGTATTTGAGTGAAATTTCGAGTGTATGGCCGCCATACACGCCCTACATGGACGCTAGGCCACTGCTCGTAGATATAGGTATAAGAAGATTTAGGTAGACAACGTTTAATATCGAAATTATAGAGGGTTTCGAAATTTCAAAGACGTTTCTAAGGAATATAGGTAAATAACTAAATGCTTTATACAGACTTGCTGTATTTAGACTTTCAAGTCCCAAGACAGGTTTTTATCTAAAAACAGATCTTTCTCTTTTGTTATATACACATCTTCACAGGTACTACTCGTATGTTTATTATAAGAAATGCGTATAAGAATCAATAGCAACTAGGTACAGCAGGTTTGGTATACTAGATATTGCACCTCTTAGGCCGTATCTTCAAATTAGGCAAGGTTTTTTTTTCATAACAAATTGATATCTCATCCTCTGATGTATTATCCCATCAAAAATACGAAGCCTTGTTTAGACTGCTGGGGTAAAGAGACTTCAGTCCTATTCGTCCAGGCTAAACAAGGTATATTCTATTCATCCCCTCCCCCCAGTCAACCATCTTGAGGACTCGTGCTTGTTCTTTAAAGCAGAGAGAACCCTTTGAAAACAAACATGGCTAGAGACCATCAGCCGGTGTAGGTGGCAGATACAAAAAGATATCTTCTTTTTATTCTGCCGTCACCATTCGGCGAAAGCTTCAAATTAAATTGATCCCAAGGGCAAGGACCCTTGACAAATGGAGTGTGCCTGAAGGTATGTGATGTGTTCCAGCTAAAACAGCTAGAGTCTCTAAATTACTCTAAAACAACAACAAAATTTATCCCCTCTACAATTGAGTCCGTCTGCGAGTGCACCTACCCTAAGCAACCGAGTCACACATGATGACCATGATATTCTAACCAGGTGACCATCCATTACATATTACAACCAACCTACTAAAACCAACCTGACCAGTAGCTAGTAGCTTACAAATATCTATGTTAATATGACCGCGCTGAGTAATTATGATGCAGGATAATTATGGCATATATCACAGCAAATTATACAGAGGGTCTAAAAAAACCTGTAGGTAGCAAAAAAAAAGTCTCCATGAAAATGAATTTTACTGAAAATCAATTAATTGAATTTGAAAATAGATATTCAATGTACATTAACATTACATACCTCATACCTATTACCTACTAAACGTCTTTGCACACAGATACGCATAGAACTTAATAAGTTATGTAGGTTGTATGTTTACTTGCTTTTTTTAACCACTCTATCTACATAATGGGAAAAAAAACTAATGAAAAGTCGTAAATATTTGGTTGGCAATGTTGACATTTATCACGAGAAATATGCCAAATCAGATAGGATGTCTAGCATATAATGATGACGGATTAGACCAGGCTATTTCCTTCATTGATTCAACAATATTCGCAGAGGACTTGGTGGGAGTTTGGGACTACCCTGTATTAGACAAACACGTTTCAATGATAAAAGGGTACTCGAATATAAAGGACATGCAAGAGTAAACAAAAAGCTACATAATGGACCAACAACTTCATGCTGGAGTAAGTTACAATCGTATATAAATATTAGATAGAGGTATAGAGGTAGCTAGTACAAGTCAGGATTAATAAAGTTACAATCGTACAGACTATAGAGGTACATATCTAGTACAAGTCAGGATGAATATGAAAGCATGCAGAACAGTGCTCAGCTAACTTCAAGTTATGAAATACAAAATAAGACCAGAGACACACAGACCGAAATCTTGAACGGTACCGGGACAAACAGATTGAAACGACGAAAACATGCAAAGAAGTTTTCGATTGTGCAACTTGCCTCACATAGCACAGGTATAGGTACTTATAGCATACGATGGAAATAAGGAAAGTGTTAAAGAATGTATTGTAACAACTATTGGGATGCACACCTAAGCAGATTTGCTTTATTAACTTCCCAATTTATAATACCCGCCACTCGCGCTCAGACTGTCTGACAGTTTGCCAGTTTGAGCGTAAGTGGCAGACACATCTAGAGACCTATAAGGTCTGTCAGACCGTCTAAAAAAGTAATTCACTGAACTATTTGTTAAGGAAATTCATGTTAGATAATATTGCATTCTTACCATTACGTTTGACTAATAAAGTCGTAATTTCCCTTCGGAATTTCCCCTCTTCTGAAGCTCGTTTCCCCTCTTTTGGCGTAATGGCGCCTGTACTAAACCATAGGAAATCCAAGATGGCGCACCATGGGAATCGTTTCCATAAGGAATACAAGTATACAACCCACTAATGGTGGATTTCACCAATAACTTAATGAGAGATTTCACTAATGGGAGAATTTTAAATCACCCAAAAAGGAGTTTTTAATGGTCCAAACAGGAGTTTTCAAAAACTCCTCCTTTTTGGATCACTAAAAAATCTTCCATTAGTGAAATCTCTCATTAAATCATTGGCGAAATTTACCATAAGTCCACCTTTTTTAAGTCCCATCACCTTTTTTTCATGTCTCGTCCATTTCTTACCTGGTTTGGGCGGTAAGCACGGGATGGTGGTGGAGGTGGCTGATGTTATCACCTCCACTGTGTTTACATTCTCCTCTTCCTCCTGTGGGACCACGTCCTCTTCAGTGGGTAAAGGAGAAGCGGGGATTTCGGGGGGCATTACATCGACTACACAAGGTGATCATGCAAACAGAAACACAAGTGCACAAACACATTGAACTAACAAACTAGGCTACAAAGATTGAACAAACAAATTAAATAAAATTTACGTATACAAAAATGGTAGGCCCGGGCGTAAATCATAAACACAAGTGGAGATGCAACTGTAGGTGAAAAATTCACACGAAAAGCAAGCAAAAAAATAATAAAAACTTAAGGTAAAGAAAGTTGTAGGGATATTTTTGTCTACAATTCTAAAGTCTGCCTACTTGCCTACGCTGCAAAAAGGACTAAATAGGATGCAATGCAGCGTTTCCTCTCTGGATGGCCAGACCAATCAACACCAACTAATAGACAGTAGGTAGGTAGGTAGGTACCTACGGAAAATGTTCCAATGTTCGTCAGATAGCGAGGAGCGACACTAAAGACAGGCAAGGTGGAAAACTAAACTGCGAATACAAGATGAGATACATGACGATAGCGCCTATGTATAGCTATGACATTATACCAAAACATACAGGGCGCACCAATAGATCTGTCAATACTGTAGCAAAGCTCACCAAGATCCAGGCTGATTCCCAAATGTGAGGTGGATTTTAGTTGGTACAATTCCAAGGTAACCTTATTCACCACGAGGTTATTCTAAAAACACCTGTCAAGGGTAGCTGAGAGTTCCAGTAAGCACGCATGTGTATCTTGACATGAACTTTTTCAGCAGATTTTTCTCAAAGTCAGATCGGGTTCTTCTAAGGCCTCCCACTCACTATCAGGTAGACCTGACAGGTACACCTGGTCAGGTCTACCTGTCAGGTGCGTATTATAGTGTGCGTACTCATCAGGTGTCACGAAGACCTGAAATTGCAGACAGAAATGGTAGGCCCGGGCGTAAACCATAAACACAAGTGGAGATGCAACTGTAGGTGAAAAATTCACACGAAAACGAAAAGCAAGCAAAATAATAAAAAACTTAAGGTAAAGAAAGTTGTAGGGATATTTTTGTCTACAATTCTAAAGTCTGCCTACTTGCCTACGCTGCAAAAAGGACTAAATAGCGTCAGGAATATTACAGACTTTCAATTACTGAAATAAGAGTATTACAGTAATTGAAAGTTGTAATACTCAGAAGTGATTATGTCGACGAAAACATTAAAATATGGACTATTTAGTGATCTGAGATAGTACAATACTACGTATGAAAACATCTCGTTACTATCTCGTTTCTAAGAATAGTAACCGAGTTAACCAGTATTGAACAATGTTCACGGAGATAATTTGATTTCTCGAATAGCTATTCAATGCAGACCTGAATTGATTTCTATAACCAATCATGTTGGTATCTGAGATGGTACAATACTACGTATGAAAACCTCTCGTTACTATCTCGTTTCTAAGAATAGTAACCGAGTTAACCACTATTGAACAATGTTCACGGAGATAATTTGATTTCTCGAATAGCTATTCAATGCAGACCTGAATTGATTTCTATAACCAATCATGTTGGTTGTGAAGACTGGAGACATTATAGTCTTGAGGTTTCTTACAAACAAAGTCATCAGAGTAAATGGGACCAGTAGGTCTTAATCCATACTGAGACCAAGTCGTGAAAGAACATAGAAGTCATTACGAAGTAATTACAAAAGTGTAATCAAGTCTCTATCTACATATTATTGGTCTAGATCACGGATAATTATTGGAACTAGGATCGTTATTTGAGTCTACAGAGGCCGTTACTGTTGAGGTCATAAGGAGATGAAATTAATACATACTAGGATTTCACTACGAAAATATCGCTGCTAAGGATCAAACTGTTTATGATGGCATATCATTCATTCGTTTCCTCCGCTGATTTCCAGTTATCCATTTCCTTTTCTGTGGAAATATCGCAACTGGAAAACAATGGGGGGCTCATTAGTGACGTTATGTCTGTGTCAAATAGGATACTGGTGCAGACCAAGTCGTGAAAGAACATAGAAGTCATTACGAGTTAATTACAAAACTGTAATCAAGTCTCTATCTACATATTAATATTATTGGTCTAGATCACGGATAATTATTGGAACTAGGATCGTTATTTGAGTCTACAGAGGCCGTTACTGTTGAGGTCATAAGGAGATACGGGGTGAGAGAATCGATGCAGTTTAGGTCAATGAAAGATACGAGCTTGGAAATTTTTTCATGTAGGCAATTGAGGATATTGAGATAGTATTTCATACAATATAAAGAGAGGGGGGGATTTGAACGAGATATAACCTATAAGATCCAAAGCTAATTCCAAAGGAGCCCTACTTTTAGCGAGAAAAGGGGGAAAGTCGCTTATAAATGATACTGGTCTAACGTCTCTCAATGTAAACCTCCTCGTAGGCACAATGCTGGGGTGAGAGAATCGATGCAGTTTAGGTCAATGAAAGATACGAGCTTGGAAATTTTCCATGTAGGCAATTGAGGATATTTCATACAATATAAAGAGAGGGGGGGATTTGAACGAGATATAACTTATAAGATCCAAAGCTAATTCCAAAGGAGCTCTACTTTTAGCGAGAAAAGGGGGAAAGTCGCTTATAAATGATACTGGTCTAACGTCTCTCAATGTAAACCTCCTCGTAGGCACAATGCTATCGTCATGAGTCAACACATGAAATGCAAAATGTGCAAAATCATCATGCACACCATTCAAACTCATAAATCTAAACAATACCTGAAGCAAAACAAAATAAACAGATGTCATTCATTTGACACTTTTAACCACTTGAAATCTAGGTTTACTCACAACAAATTTAAATCGTGAATTATTACTTATAAGAGCTTCATTTTCTCTTTCTTTCATCTGTAACTCTTTGTACGGTATACAGAGCTCTTTCTATGACACTCTCTACCCACAAGCTCCTATCGTCATGAGTCAACACATGAAATGCAAAATGTGCAAAATCATCATGCACACCATTCAAACTCATACATCTAAACAATACCTGAAGCAAAACAAAATAAACAGATGTCATTCATTTGACACTTTAAACCACTTGAAATCTAGGTTTACTCACAACAAATTCAAATTGTGAATTATTACCTATAAGAGCTTCATTTTCTCTTTCTTTCATCTGTAACTCTTTGTACGGTATACAGAGCTCTTTCTATGACACTCTCTACCCACAAGCTTTCTATCTCATGTCCCCCTTCTCATCTGCCTAAATGATGATAAATCCAACAATAGAACCTACAATGAAACATCCTGTTCTAATCTAGAACTTTAAGAAGCCACCTAAGTGTTATAATTAGGTACTCGCTGCTTAATTCAATACTTGGAGACTCCTGTCAATTAAGTACACCTGTTGATTATGCTTAAGTGCCTCAACTGTAGGTCTCTAAACAGCTATCAACCATCAATTTAATTTGATTCTAGATTCCCCACCCTATTTCTCTCTCTCTTCCTTGACTCCTGTGGAACTTATCTATCTAAAGCTGACGCCTAAAGATAACCATCTCCCTGTCCATTTAATTAATTACTCTCTTCCTTGACTCCTGTGGAACTTATCTATCTAAAGCTGACGCCTAAAGATAACCATCTCCCTGTCCATTTAATTAATTACTATATCTCTGTTTTCTTTTAAATAAATAACCAAGTAGATTAGTAGAAACATGTGGTCTCTTAATCCTATTCAACCGTATTATACATAAACTCGCGCTTTGCATACACAATTACGCAAATAAGATAAGGAGATACCTGAAACAAACCCTAAAGATGAACCTGAAACGAAACCAGAAAGACGAACCCATTCCCAACAGAAAGTAAAAACCGATTCCCGATGTCCTCTAAGCTGTGGTTTAGAGGTCAACCTTCCTCAGAACGAGTGGTTTAAGATAACTATTCTGTAAACCGTGTGAAGTGTAATTCTGAGACGAGAGGTCTGGTATTGAAATATGTTGTAGGTAGATTGTACTAGTATAGTACAAGTGCTGTATTCATTCACTTATAAAAGCTAACCGAATTTTGCAGAACTTGGGGAATAGCAAAGCCGACTGGAATAATATAGACGTATTCCTTTGTAGATAATGGAGATCTACCTACTAACATACCTACATCGGACCATAAACTCAATGTTCTACTTGTAGAAACTTACTATGAGATTACATTACATTGAAATGCGGAGCTTTTCTTACGAAGTTCCTGTGTGCAGCATCCAGTAGGTAGGACTCATAGCACTCCATTTTTGTGGGGTTTCACTTTTCACCTTCAAAAATTGAAGTCTCTTCTGAAGTTCAGTGACGTCTTGATTCGTAAAAGCTTAACCCATCTTTTGGGGCAGTTGCCCCTGCACCTAAGCCTCAGAGTGGGCTTTTTGAGTATGGTAGACTTCTTGATTGGTTCTAACGCTTCTAACTATTCATGTAGGACATGTAGGTGAAATACTAAATGTATAACATACCACAAGCATGTAACTCACGGGAATTCCCCTCTTTTGGCGTAATGGCGCCAGTACTAAACCATAGGAAATCCAAGATGGCGCACCATGGGAATCGTTTCCATAAGGAATACAAGTATACACTAATGGTGGATTTCACCAATAACTTAATGAGAGATTTCACTAATGGGAGAATTTTAAATCATCCAAAAAGGAGTTTTTAATGGTCCAAACAGGAGTTTTCAAAAACTCCTCCTTTTTGGATCACTAAAAAATCTTCCATTAGTGAAATCTGCCTGTTTACCTGTTTTCAGTTCACAAAATTTTCCCCAATCAAGCCTGAACAACTTTCCTACCATTAACACACACGTGTTGCCGTGTTGCAGTAATGTTCAACAAGACTCGGTTAAAACAATGCACAATATCTCACATAGACAATACCCACACACTACAAGTATATAGCAATACCGATACACTACAAGTAGCAGCAGTACAGACCACAAGTAGCAATACATAACGGAAGGAAAAGTGAAAGTGAAAACTCACCATACACGACAGTAGAATAGAGATAAACCCGTACACAAATGGATATAAACCCAAACTAAAATAATATGACTACGAAATAAGTGGAACGGGAAACAGTTATACTTGAGATATTCTAGTAATCTAATAGATGAAATACTTGGACTAGGAAACTACAATTCGGATTCCAAAAAGATTAATGAACACATCATAAAATAATACATAATATATTAAAATAAATACATAAATAAATAATACCTACCTAATGAGAAAAAAGAAACTTACACGACATACACACACGTAACAAGAGATACCGTAAAGTAATTAATAAAATCTCCAACCTAGGAAATGCAATAAATTTATATCACTCTATTAATTGCACGCACGGATGAAATTTTCATCTTATTAAAATAATAATTATTTAATTGTGTAAATAATTTTAATTTGGTTAACGGAGTGTGATGATTGGTTGATAGCAGAATGAAGACTGACAGTTCAACTGACTGAACATAATAAACAAAGCATAATGCTTACCACAGATACTTAGGAGTATTTTACTATTACTATGCTTCAACACATCAAGGACTAGAGTTTAGTTTGGTATTTCGGAGCATTCTTCTTCTCTATGCCCTTGCCCTTTGTTACCTCCTTTCTCCCACATACTTCCAAACCAATTTCTTTTATTCTTTTTAATATGTTCATCAATTAATTTATTTTTCCTTTTAAACTGTCTGATTATCTCTTTTTCTAGATCCCTTGATCCTCCATTTTCTTGTGCCTTTCCTATGTTGTGACTTGCATTCGACTTGGTTTGTTTTAAAATTCCCTTTGAATTTTACCCAAGGTGCATTCCCTTTGATTTACCCAAGTTGGAAGTTTTTGCCGGGGTTTCGGTTATAGCTTATGGCGAAAATACGACAAAAAACCTACTTTACGGGTCTAGTACATGTTATTAAACATAATAGACCATGTACCTACAGAAATCACCGAACTTCGATATTATCTACTTGCAGAAATATGTACATACGGGTTTGTTTTTTCTTCTTTTTTATTTAATTAAATATGGCCTTTGTTACTTGGAGTACAAATAAATAAATATTTTCTTTGAAGACTGCTCGCAAAAAACTGAAGAGTCCCTCCTTACCAACAACTCCAATAAAGCGGGAACTGCTAGGAATTTAATGTCATATGAGACTCCATAAAAATAACTTTCGTTATCTCGTTTTAAAGCAGCTACTCAGAATATTTTCCAGACGGGAGTCAACGGAGGGAGTGTGTTAAAATGCAATGACTATAAGACTATAACATTGGCACATAACTATCTTCATAGATTTGCAGCGAACTCAATGCTGAAGTATCGAATGACTGCTATGCTGCTATTGCTCAAAGCAAGGTGGGTTCCAATGTTCCAAATGATGAGAGAGAGGAAGAGAAGGGGAATGTGTAAGAAATATACAGGATGTTAGCCGCGTCTTGTTACATTCACTGGAGTATTTCATAAAATTCCAAAAAGGGAGTAGACTTTCTGTGTTCCCGAGAGGTTTGATAGAGGGAATGAGTCTGTAACAAAGGAGTTCTTATCGTGCTAAAGAGAGGAGGACAGGATAGGAGAAAGACAGCCGTTCCAAAAACAAACAATCTTTTTTTGCTTAAAGTCCGCCCGGGGCGCGAACTGAACTCGCGCCCTAGCGCTTACAAATCAGGCGCGCTACATTTCAAGCTAACCAGGCTGGGAGAAAAGTAACTTTACTTCAGAATTTATTTAATCCAGAATATCAGATATTGGTGCAAGTTTCAAGTTCAAGTATGGTCACCAGATTAAAAGAATCTACAATCTACATACTTCTGAACCTCTGCGGCATCAAATCACCAACATTTCACCAAACGTATCGTTGAAACGTGTAAGTAGGTACCTCATCTGTTTGACACTCCCTGTATACTCAGCTGTACTGGTCTATTTTCGCAACTCGCCTCTATCGAGCTTTACTTCGGGACGACATTGACTTATTCCATTCTAATTGGATTATAGAGAGAACGCTATTCTCTCTTTACTTCACCTGCCTGTAAAATGTAAACGAACCTCGTTCATGTAAATACACAGAGAAGAGTGTATTGTCTCTACCCTTCTAGCCCTCCCTCAATATTTTACTCGTAATTCCCATGTATTGCAATGTTCATACTAAGATCCATAAGTTAATATGACATTAATGAAAATAATTCTGTTGTAGTTACATCCCACAAGTGCAGTAGGGAAAATTGTAGCACAATCCTACTCTTATGGCAGTCTAATAAATAAGAAGAAAATAGGTCTTCACTTGACTAAATAAACAACTTTATCGATGGAAAAGGGTCAAAATGTTTCAGCATCTTATGATGCTACCCTCAGGACTAAATTGGAAAATTGCAGTGGACAGTTTATTTAGTCAAGGAAAGACCTATTTTCTTCTTATTTAGTCTAAATTAAGTCCAATAAAACCAAGTGTGCTTCTGACGTTACCTAACCTTCATAACAGGCCGAAATTCCAGTACTGAATCATAAGAAATAAATACGAGGGTGGCCGGCGGGCAAAGCACCAAGTTTATCAGAACCTCAAGTAATGACCGATTGTAACTCACCAATAGTAGCGGCCAACGCCTTGGCAGGATCAGCCTCATTGTTATTGCTCTCCTTCCTATGGCGGCTCTCGGCGGTCATCGTTTCCGCCGGAATTTCCTCGACAAAGTTGGACGGAAACACGCCCGTCCTATCTCGCAGCCGCCCCCTCCACCATCCCTCTTCCACTTCGCCTCAAAGCCTTGGCAGGATCAGCCTCATTGTTATTGCTCTCCTTCCTATGGCGGCTCTCGGCGGTCATCGTATCCGCCGGAATTTCCTCGACAAAGTTGGACGGAAACACGCCCGTCCTATCTCGCAGCCGCCCCCTCCACCATCCCTCTTCCACTTCGCTCAGGACATCGATGACGTCATTGACGTGAAGTTCTAACTCGTCCGCATTAGCTGGAGTGTAGGAGAAGAGGACACGACACCTCCTGCCTGGCTCTGTGGAGAAGAAAAGTTTTCTGTTTACGAAATGTGTCTTTCAGTGGATTTCACCAATATTTTTTTCAGTCCCTAAAGGGCATGTTAAGTTAACAGCCTGTTAAGGAACATTTGATTTGTATAGGCTTACTTAACAGGCTGTTAGGGGCTAAAAATAAGATTGGTGAAATGCACCCTTTGAATTTCACCCAAGTTGGAAGTTTTTGCCGGGGTTCCGGTTTTAGCTTATGGCGAAAATACGACAAAAAACCTACTTTACGGGTCTATACCTTATCCATTTGAATATGGCAGCAAGGAGTCATCGACCCAAAATGAAAGAACCAATCAGAATGCGAGAACGGTCTAGTACATGTTATTAAACATAATAGACCATGTACCTACAGAAATCACCGAACTTCGATATTATCTACTTGCAGAAATATGTACATACGTACCCAAGTTGAAAGTTTTTGCCGGGGATTCGGTTTTAGCTTATGGCGAAAATACGACAAAAAACCTACTTTACGGGTCTAGTACATGTTATTAAACACAATAGACCATGTACCTACAGAAATCACCGAACTTCGATATTATCTACTTGCAGAAATATGTACATACGAAGTAAAGACATAAGTCTTCAATTGATAACTTCAGTAAGTAATCTATTACATGTCATTTGATAGCAGTAAAGTTGTCTCGAAATCAATTCAACCCACTCTGCAACAATTTGAAGAACAAGTAATTTATTTTGAGAAAATCTATTCCATTTATCTCCACCTCTCGTATGAAATTAATACATACTAGGATTTCACTACGAAAATATCACTGCTAACGATCAAACTGTTTATGATGGCATATCATTCATTCGTTTCCTCCGCTGATTTCCAGTTATCCATTTCCTTTTCTGTGGAAATATCGCAATTAAAGTTGTCTCGAAATTAATGCAACCCACTCTGCAACAATTGAAAGAACAAGTAATTTATTTTGAGAAAATCTATTCCATTTATCTCCACCTCTGGTTTGAAATTAATACATACTAGGATTTCACTACGAAAATATCGCTGCTAACGATCAAACTGTTTATGATGGCATATCATTCATTCGTTTCCTCCGCTGATTTCCAGTTATTCATTTCCTTTTCTGTGGAAATATCGCAACTGGAAAACAATGGGGGGCTCATTAGTGACGTTATGTCTGTGTCAAATAGGATACTGGTGATATAATATCTAGCATGAATCAATTGAATCATATTGCATTTCACAATCTAGAATATCTAGATGATAGCAGACAAGATTACATGATGATTTCATTTTGCTCATCATCCTAAATGTCATTGGGAAAAGTGAAATCTATTTCTACGATGACAAGCTACATTTCACTACAGCATTGTTGGAAATGTCCTCTGACATAATGAACAATGCACTTTGAACCGTTTCCTTAAGAAAAATTCTTCGAAAACGCCTCTAACATAATGTGATTTCGCTCAATCTCTGTTAATCTTAATTTCAAAGTTCACTTTGAACAGTTTGGAACTTTGTTGTGTTCTAGAGCTCTAAAAGCCTCAACGGTCAATGGCGGAGGTCACTTTAACCCTTGGTGTTGTGTTCTAGAGCTCTACAAGTCTTACCTATCCAGGTTACTTACTTTTTCTCATGGCCACCTGTGTGTCTGCGGCCGCCTCGCCCAGAACTCGCACGAAATTATCGGGGAACATGCCCCGTCTGTTTTCTCGCACGAGTAGGCCCTCCCACCAGCCATTTACACGATGACAAGCTACATTTCACTACAGCATTCTTGGAAATGTCCTCTGACATAATGAACAATGCACTTTGAACCGTTTCCTTCAGAAAAATTCTTCGAAAACGCCTCTAACATAATATGATTTCGCTCAATCTCTATTAATCTTAATTTCAAAGTTCACTTTGAACAGTTTGGAACTTTGTTTTGTTCTAGAGCTCTAAAAGCCTCAACGCTCAATGGCGGAGGTCACTTTAACCCTTGGTGTTGTGTTCTAGAGCTCTACAAGTCTCACCTATCCAGGCTACTTACTTTTTCTCATGGCCACCTGTGTCTCTGCGGCCGCCTCGCCCAGAACTCGCACGAAATTATCGGGGAACATGCCCCGTCTGTTTTCTCGCACGAGTAGGCCCTCCCACCAGCCACCCGACTGCACTCGGATACCGGTAATCAGGTCTCCTTTCCTTAGTGTGAGTTCGTCTGCCTCTTGAGCTGTGTAGTCAAATTCTACGCTCGCCTCGATCACACTCGACCCTGCTGAAACAGACACCAGGGGGAGACAAAGGGTTAATGATTATTAATTTATTACTATCATGGACAACGATACAATACATTACATTGGAATGGGGGTCTTTTTTGACGAGTCCAGTATGTAGGACTATTACACCCCATTCTTGTTGTGGACAACGATAACTGTACTTACTCTTTTTGTGGTAATGAGCTTTTTCTCATCCAAAAGCACAATGGATAATGAGTAAGGCACGATTATTGTTTTATTGATGAGTTTTTCGTAATCTAATTCGTGTACTTAATCACTTATTAGATTTCTAAATGGACTACTAAGACAGGTATGAAGTGAAATTACAGCGACGAGAAAACATGCCAAAAAAACACCTTTGACACAAGAAGTTGTTCACCAAACGTATGGAACCTCTCTCTGTTTTTCGACCTAATGCCTCGAACAGAGAACTAATTAACGTACTACCTAGTACACTCAAGATAAGTGAGTGTTCATAGAAAATACCTTCTTCATATCTGAGTAGATAACACCAGTGGCTCAAGCTAAGTCATCTGATAACGAATGAGTACCTACACAGACCAAGCCAGGTATATGGATCAGGTCCGAGGACAACAGAATAAAATCTCTCAACACAAGAAAAGACACGAAAGAAACACATCTTATACCAAAGCAAATACAGACAACAGCATGTGTGACAAACAAATTTACTCACTCTGATGATAAAACAGGCGAAACTTGACGAATGTCACAAATTAAATCTCACTTCAACAGCCTAAAGACTACAAAAAAAGTTCTCAAGTACATCAGCTGCCACTTTACTAAATAATGAATGAACTAATAACAAATGTCACAAATTAAATCACTTCAACAACCGTCTAAAGACAGGGAAAATTAGTATCTACTTAAGTATATCTCATCTGCCACTTTACCAAATAATGAATGAACCAATAATCGAGGTAACTACCTATGTAAATACAGTACATGCTCTGCAATGACTGAAGTTCAAGACTTCATTGTTCCATCTCGATGCCGTTATGTGAGCGCGTGGGAACAAATGGAATGGATCCTAATAACAAATATTTATGATAATTAATAATTCTCTTTACAACAACAAGTTTACTAAAAATAATACAGGTTGTTGAAAAAGTCTCTGACAAAGAGTTTGATAGAGGTTTACCGTGATTGCATCTGCTAGGCGACAACTCCTTGGCTTGTTCAAAGTCTCCCTCGTCCACTGCTTGACGTAGTGCTTCTTCCATCACATCCAGATCTACTGTGAGCCGCGCCTGAGGGGATAGATTTCAATGTATTTTATTTGTTTACATTTACACTATTCTGTAGTAAAAAAAAAGATTTAAAAATAAATAAATATGAATTCTGAAGCCTAGTACCCACCCGGAAACATTTGTTTACCAACAGTTGTACAATTGTTGAGAAATGTTTGTTTTTAGTCAACTCCACTCTGTTTTTAGTCAACTCAAGTATGTTATGTATCCATTGTTATACAAAATATGTTGTTGTTGTTGTTTATAGACCCGCCACACGCAGAAATACATTTCTGCAATTACGCGGTCGGTCTTGTTATATTTTATTGGATATTCAACACTGATTTACATTTTTCTTTGTAATTTGTATATAGGGTAGTTAAATCTAAATGGTAGGAGTGTCGGTTGTATAGAACTTGGGCTGAAATTAGGGGTGACTCAGCGTATACAGAAGAACATCTCGGTATGTGAAAAAAGTTTCTGTTTCTTCTTTGCCTTAGATTAACGCTAGGAACACTGATACCCATCTTTTGTATCATATTTGGACAGTTAAGTTGATCATTGAACAAATTATGGATGAATAATAATTTGCTCAATTTTCTTCTTGACTCTAAACTACTGATGGGGAGATTTTCTAATAATTTTTTATAAGAGATGGGATTAGGATATAAAGGGTAAAATCTCATTAACCTCAGTGTTAAAATTAAAATACATATTGGGTTCTAAATTCATCAGATTCTTTCTCGTTTCTTTCATTTTCACGTTATCCAGTCAGCTCAATACTCTTCATGCTTTGACTGCTTAGGTAAAGGGACTTTTTAGTCTCATTCGAGCAGGATAAACAAGGTAGGTATATTCTATTCTATTCATTCCCTGATAAATCTACACCCTACACTACATCAGCTATCAGCTTGAAACTCCAACCCTTTCATTACAGGACGAAGCATAATCTCGCCCCATTGAAACATGTGCGATTAAAAATTCATGTGCGATCAAAAGATCAACTTAATTAATGAATCATCAATTCATCTTATTCATCACTTCATCTCAATGTTTCCAGTAAACACGTAAACGTACGTTCATTGTTGAGCATGGCATTAAGTACGAATCCCAGCAATAGGTCACGTTCTTGCTATTTCCAATAGATTCTATTTGTAGCTAGCTAGCTTGTAGGGAGCCTGATAATGTTTTTGATAGATTTTACTGAGGGGGTTAAGTGTTTGCTCACGATACGGGTGATTACGGGTTTCAGTCGTATGGCGCGATGTCAACGCCTTGGCAGGATCAGCCTCATTGTTATTGCTCTCCTTCCTATGGCGGCTCTCGGCGGTCATCGTTTCCGCCGGAATTTCCTCGGAGGCTAACTACTTACCTACTCATTAACCTCAGTGTTAAAATTAAAATACACATTGGGTTCTAAATTCATTAGATTCTTTCTCGTTTCTTTCATTTTCACGTTATCCAGTCAGCTCAATACTCTTCATGCTTTGACTACTGAGGTAAGTAAAGGGACTTTTTAGTCTCATTCGAGCAGGATAAACAAGGTATATTCTATTCTATTCTATTCTATTCTATTCTATTCATTCCCTGATAAATCTACACCCTACACTACATCAGCTCTCAGCTTAAAACTCCAACCCTTTCATTACAGGACGAAGCATAATCTCGCCCCATTGAAACATGTGCGATTAAAAATTCATGTGCGATCAAAAGATTGCGATTGCAGTATCTTGGGATTTACCAAACTGGATTCTATCCTCCTCGAAAAACCTAATGTAATGTAATTTAGGTATAGGTAAGTGAATATATTAGGTGCACAATAATGCATATAAAAATAGGTGAACAATAAAAATAAATAAACTAAAAATAAAGTCATACCTACCTACATAGGTACCTATTGTGCATTTTAAATAAAGTTTTCGCTATAATTTAATCAAGTTCCTAACGAACTACAGAAACTACGTTTAATTAATTATTATTTCCTAAGGATATCTATTTTTCTTCTTGGAAATTTCTGGGTACAGAATTTTTCTTTTGATTATATCGAAAGCTTCTTTGAATTAAGTTTTGCGCATTTTTTTCTCTGTATGTCTTCTCGTCTACTTAACTCGTCTGAAAGTCTGAATATACCTAGAATTTCGAGAATTTCAAAGCAGAAATGATGCCTTTGCATTTCATTTCTGTTATGCTTTTTAACTCGTCTGAAAGTCTGAATATACTTAGAATTTCGAGAATGTCAAAGCAAAAAATGATGCCTTTGCATTTCATTTCTGTTATGCCGAAGGCGTAGCACATCTTTAACGCATATGACGTTATTTTGATATTATTCGGCAAAATGCAAAGAGGAAAGTTGCGTTAACAACCGAAGGCGTAGCACACCTTTAACGCATATGACGTTATTTTGATATTATTCGGCAAAATGCAAAGAGGAAAGTTGCGTTAACAAGGACTTAAACATGATCCTGAAGAGTACTGCACCGAAGAATCTCCTATATTTTGCTCATGGCCAATTTTAACATTACATTATTTTCTGTGTCTATGTTTCAGTCATTCCAATCAAAATTATCATTTAGCTCTAAGGAAATAGTTGCTCTAAGCTTGTAAGTAGAGCCTTTATATTTTTATTTTTGTACTCTACCCACAAAGGTAGGTACGTAAAAAAATTAACATGAAATTCAAATTTTTTTATATTTTTTTTACATTTCAAAATTCAAAAGGGCGCAAAAGCAGCTGAAGCGAGTTGTTTTTAAAGATGCAAAAAGCAGAAAAATTCTGACATGTAGGATTGTTAGGTACCTACCTACCATGTATTTTTAACGATGTTGTTTTGAAAAATTTGAATACCTACCTACCTACAAGAAGAAGAAGAAGAAGAAGAAGAAGAATCCAGCCCACATAACAAAATTTTCCTAACCCCGCTAAAGTCCGGATTGCACAACGCCAATATAATCCTGGGATTGTTAAAATCGGATTCTATCCAGCTTCTAGCATGATAATAAAATCTTGGATCTACCCAGCCCACTTAACAAAATTTTCCTAACCCCGAAAATCCGGATTGCACAACGCCAATATAATCCTGGGATTGTTAAAATCGGATTCTATCCAGCTTCTAGCATGATAATAAAATCTTGGATCTAGGTAAAACGGATCCTATCCGCGTAGAAACACGATTGCAGTATCTTGGGATTTACCAAACTGGATTCTATTTGCTTTCTATCCTCCTCAAAAAACCTAATGTAATGTAATTTAGGTATAGGTAAGTGAATATAGGTGAACAATAATGCATATAAAAATAGGTGAACAATAGGTAAAAATAAATAAATTAAAAATAAAGTCATACCTACCTATGTAGGTACCTATTGTGCATTTTAAATAAAGTTTTCGCTATAATTTAATCAAGTTCCTAACGAACTACAGAAACTACGTTTAATTAATTATCATTTAATATAAATAGCGTTGATGATAAAATATGCTACAGTTTATCTAAATATCTCATAATTTTCATTAATTAAAAAAATGTCATGGCAAATTATCAGCTGTCTGTCTAAGCTCTCTAAACTTATCATTACTATGAGGGAGTTTTTTTTTTTTTCAAAATGAAAATTCAATTAATAATAACAGTGAAACTTTCAGTTAAAAAAGCGGAACTAAAAAAAAGTCCGAGGCAAATTAAAAAAATTACTGAAAGTGAAATTAATTTATCTAACTTTTGTTTCCATGAGGGAATGACAGGGATCTGTCAGTTTGGGAGTGGAAGTCAGAAAATTTCCAGCCTTGCCTGTCGAAAATCAAATGTCCGTGAAGGCACATTTTGTTCATTAATAATAACAATGAAACTTTCAGTTAAAAAAAGCGGAACTGAAAAAAAAGTCCGAGGCAAATTAAAAAATTACTGAAAGTGAAATTAATTTATCTAACTTTTGTTTCCATGAGGGAATGAGAGGGATCTGTCAGTTTGGGAGTGGAAGTCAGAAAATTTCCAGCCTTGCCTGTCGAAAATCAAATGTCCGTGAAGGCACATTTTGTTCAGCAAGTTGCCCTAAATTTTATTCATTAATATAAGTGACAAATAAACTTTTTTGTAGGAGCGGAAAAAGAATTTTCACCCCCCCCCCTTGAAACATCTGACTAAAAAAAATGACATTTTTGATATGGGGAGGCTTAGGAAGCAAAATGAAAACCCTGTTTAAGGTATCATTCAAACGTCCAACAAGAGGGCTTACAGCAAGGTACATACTCGTATATACGAAAGTAAAATACCTAGGTACCTATTACTTTACATATTTACATATAAGATAAGGTAAAATTATAGAGATCCAAAAATAAATACATACATAGATAAGATTGCGGAGAGACTTTCCAAATTTCCACTCAGGGACTGGGCCGCATTGTTACTCTAAATATGGGCTACAAATTTAACAATATGTTCCAACATTAGTTTTTTATGTAACCCGGAACCTCCTGAGAGCGACAAGTGGCGCAACCTCTAAATACTTTAGTGGACCATCATTTTTTTTTTGTTTTTTTAAACGTGGCAGGATTCTCAGAAATGAGCCTGAGCCGCCCACCTCAGGAAATTGAAAAAAAAAAAATGTTTTTAATTAGTTGCATAGAATAAATTTCTTTTACTTTTTTATATTTTCTAAAAATAAAATGTCAGAGAGGGAAAGTTTTGTATTTATTTTGTAAGGCGAAGTTAATATAATTTCGCTCTTCGTCTGGATGATGGTTTTGTCTCGTTATGACATTTTTTTCTTCTTCGGTAAGTAGAGCCTTTATATTTTTATTTTTGTACTCTACCTACAAAGGTAGGTACGTAAAAAAATTAACATGAAATTCAATTTTTTTTATATTTTTTTACATTTCAAAAGGGCGCAAAAGCAGCTGAAGCGAGTTGTTTTTAAAGATGCAAAAAGCAGAAAAATTCTGACATGTAGGATTGTTAGGTACCTACCATGTATTTTTAACGATGTTGTTTTGAAAAATTTGAATACCTACCTACCTACAAGAAGAAGAAGAAGAAGAAGAAGAAGAAGAAGAAGAAGAAGAAAACATAGGTATCTAGGGCTTTTAAGTTAGTAATACTTTCTATTTTCACATCTATTGGGTGTTTAAAATTGTAGATAAAAAAATGTGCTTGTCTTCTGAAAAATAGACAATGGAAAGCAAGAATTAGAAGAAAAAAAAATGTTCAAGTTGTAAAAACAGAAAAAAAAGCAACAGAAAGTAGGTAAAAAGAAAAGGAGAATTAAAATTAGGTATTCCTCTACCTTTTCTAACTTTATTGTGTTCTTAAGTTTTTGTTCCCAGTTTTTCTCTTGTTTGTGTTTTTTTACTTAAATTGTAAAACATTTTTTGTTTATACATTATACTCTATACAGGGTGTATAAATAATCCTAAAATTACCTCGTCCCGTTAATTGCCCCAAAAAGAGAGAAAATTAGAAAATCTTTTGTTTGATAATATAAATTTACCCAAAAATGTCTCAACCAGGGGTTTTTTTTATGTAATTTATATTGAAAAAAATCTTTTTTTTTTTGGGTGATTACTTTGGGCTACAAATTTTACGAGTGGATGCCCTTCGCACTCAACTTTTGCTATTTCTTTAGCAAGGGAAATTCAAGCTGGTATACTCCCTGTTTAAAGCCCCCCAGCCAGACTAAGCTGGTCTTGCTGGTCTACTCCTTGTTTAACGTCTCCCAGCCAGACTAGTAAGTGTAATAATAATGGCCTTTTTTAAAGAGGTTTGATAGAGGGAACTGTAACTGCGGTCTTATCATCCCGAAATAGAAGACAGGATAGGAGAAAGCCAGCCGTTCTGAGAACGAACATTATCTGTTTAGGATAAAATCCGCCTCGGGCGGGAATCAAACCCGCGGTCAACCAAACTAACTAGGCTGGCAACCTTCTTTTTTAGTATCCTTTTTTTTAAGAGGTTTGACAGAGGGAACTGTAACTGCTATGGTCTTATCGTCCCGAAATCGAAGTGAGAAGGAAGACAGGATAGGAGAAAGCCAGCCGTTCCGAGAACGAACATTATCCCATCAGGATAAAATCCGCCCCGGGCGGGAATCGAGCCCAGTGGCCTAGCGCTTACAAGGCAGACGCACTACCAACTAAGCTAGCTAGGCTGGCTGAACCTTAACTTAATTTATGCCGTAGGACGAAAGCCAGCCGTTCCGAGAACGAACATTATCCCATCAGGATAAAATCCGCCCCGGGCGGGAATCGAACCCGGGACGAAAGCCAGCCGTTCCGAGAACGAACATTATCCCATCAGGATAAAATCCGCCCCGGGCGGGAATCGAAGGATAGGAGAAAGCCAGCCGTTCCGAGAACGAACATTATCCCATCAGGATAAAATCCGCCTCGGGCGGGAATCGAGCCCAGTGGCCTAGCGCTTACAAGGCAGACGCACTACCAACTAAGCTAGCTAGGCTGGCTGAACCTTAACTTAATTTATGCCGTAGGACGAAAGCCAGCCGTTCCGAGAACGAACATTATCCCATCAGGATAAAATCCGCCCCGGGCGGGAATCGAACCCGGGTCTAGCGCCGTTCCGAGAACGAACATTATCCAGGATAAAATCCGCCCCGGGCGGGAATCGAACCCGCGGCCTAGCGCTTACCGCCTCGAGAACGAACATTATCCCATCAGGATAAAATCCGCCCCGGGCGGGAATCGAACCCGCGGCCTAGCGCTTACAAAAGCCAGCCGTTCCGAGAACGAACATCATCCCGTCAGGATAAAATCCGCCCCGGGCAGGAATCGAACCCGCGGCCTAGCGCTTACAAGGCAGGCGCACTACCATTAGTAGCCGTTTTTTAACCTTTTTTTAAAGAATAAAGGAGCCAACAGAGAAGGCGAATCCAATTATCCAATATCACACCTATATTTCTTTGAAGCTTACAGTCTTGTTACAGTAGGTGTTGGTTGAAATTAAAAAAACAAAGGTATTGGATTTCGAAAAGGGTAAAGAGGCACATAAGAAAGGATAAATGTGTCACTTTTTCTTCTTTTTACTTTCCATTATCTACATTATGTAGCTACAGGGAACGTATACTTTCTAATGGGATTCGGGCCAAATCTTTAAAATCGGGAAATGGACGGAAATATCCGCTTTAGGGTTCCCTGAGTACAAAAAAGTGATGCTTAGCGAATGGTCCTATTTTTCTAAGTCCGAAAAAAGTTGATTTTTTTTCACCTAGGTGCTTAATGCAATAGTATTTGCAATCGAAAAACGAGTACAATTTTTTGTCGATGGTGGGATTCGAACCCGGGACCTTCTGCATGGCAAGCAAGCCAATTCCATCTTCGAAACTCCAATTCCATCTTCGGAACTCCAATTCCATCTTCGAAACTCCAATTCCATTTTCGAAACTCCAATTCCATCTTCGAAACTCCAATTCCATCTTCGAAACCCCAATTCCATCTTCGAAACCCCAATTCCATCTTCGAAACCCCAATTCCATCTTCGAAACTCCAATTCCATCTTCGAAACTCCAATTCCATCTTCGAAACCCCAATTCCATCTTCGAAACTCCAATTCCATCCTCGAAACTCCAATTCCATCTTCGAAACCCCAATTCCATCTTCGAAACTCCAATTCCATCTTCGAAACTCCAATTCCATCCTCGAAACTCCAATTCCATCCTCGAAACCCCAATTCCATCTTCGAAACCCCAATTCCATCTTCGAAACTCTGCTTCTCTTTTCAGAATGAAAAAGACCAGAAGACATTTGTGATCAAACCCATCCCTTCGACCAACATCAAACCGCTAATCGTCTTCATCAATCCCAAGTCCGGTGGCAACCAAGGGGCCAAATTGTTGCAGAAGTTTCAGTGGTTGTTGAATCCGAGACAGGTGTTTGATTTGACGCAAGGTGGACCAAAAATGGGGTAAGTGTGGTTGAACCTGGAATCTAACGATGAACGACATGCGTTCTAAACATGTGTCCGTACGAAGTGGAGCGGCCGTAGATCGATGTCGACTGAACCGTCCATACTGCCTGGACAACATATAGTTTACCTTATCCATCGAAGGCCCGGCGACTATGTTTGGACGCAGCTTTTTTTTTAAACTTATCTTTAAAAAAAAAAAAAAATCTAACGATGAACGACATGCGTTCTAAAGATGTGTCCGTACGAAGTCGAGCGGCCGTAGATCGATGTCGACTGAACCGTCCATACTGCATGGACAACATATAGTTTACCTTATCCATCGAAGGCCCTTCGAGTATTTTTGGACGCACCTTTTTTTTAAAAAAAAAAAAAAAAAAAAAAAAAAGAGTGTTCCCATCTTCTTAGTCATGAACATTTCGACTTCAAATCACTGATTAACATCAATGTGAGCAGTAGGTACTAAGTATATGGTTACAGTAATATCCGTCAACAAATAGGGTAAGTGTACCATTTATTCGCCCACCTAAAAAACGTACCATTTATTGGCCCACCTGCCCACATTTATTTTTCTAATTTTTGTTTTTATGACTACAGTTTTGGAATAGCACTGGTTCGACAGCAGTCTTTAAGCCCTTTCTTTTGATGAAATTGGATCTTGAAAAAGTTCGTCCAGTTCAGACTTATGTGGCGTAGACCCAGAGGTGGGCCAATAAATGGTACGTTTTTTGGGTGGGCGAATGAATGGTACACTTACCCTAATTGTTGGATTTACGTTAAATGTATTTTGGAGGTTGTCAAAGTGTATGGGTTGACGCGCTTACCGTTGGTCAACAGTTCCCCAACCATGTAACCCCAATGATGAGCCAACCGTACGATTCTTAACCATGGATGTTGTTAGGGATCGAACTTACTTTATGTCTATCCCACTTTCCTTACTGGTGAACTTATCTGAATTTACCAGAGAGGTTGAACTTGTGGAAACGTTTTGCTGTATAAAGCACACATTGGTAGAGGTTAGGAAATTATAACTTGGTTCGAATCTGTGTAAAATGTAAAACAATTTAATTCAATCAGGAAATCCAGGCCAAAGTAGATAACAACTTAAAACAAATAGAATACATCCTTATTTTTCTCTTTGAAGTCTTCTTAGTCATGAACATTTCGACTTCAAATCACTGATTAACATCAATGTGAGCAGTAGGTACTAAGTATATAGTTACCTACAGTAATATCCGTCAACAAATACAAGACAAGAGTTTTGCAAAACTTTGTCTTCAATCTTCACATCACATTTGTCTTGTGCCACATACGTAAAAGGTAAAACAATTTAATTCAATCAGGAAATCCAGGCCAAAGTAGATAACAAGTTAACAACTTAAAACAAATAGAATACATCCTTATTTTTCTCTTTGAAATCTTCTTAGTCGTGAACATTTCGACTTCAAATCACTGATTAACATCAATGTGAGCAGTAGGTACTAAGTATATGGTTACAGTAATATCCGTCAACAAATACAAGACAAGAGTTTTGCAAAACTTTGTCTTCAATCTTCACATCACATTTGTCTTGTGCCACATACGAACGACATGCCATCATGTTTTCGGATGAAATCCATTACTTTTCATATTATATTTGTTAGGTACCTACTTTCTTTTTCAACTTTTTCAAGAACTTTCGCACAGGGACTTGTGTTTTTGCGAAGTTTTTCGTCAGAGACTTCTTTGGCAGCTTCCCAAGTCACAGGGAAAATTTGAAAACAGTTTTTAATAGCTTGTTTTAGCTTTCTTGTTTGATTTCTTTTCGTTGCCAGATTGAAAATAGTTGAAATTGAAGTGTACCGCGATCCTTTTCCTAACTTTTGCTTTCGTCATCATTCTTGTTCTTGCCATACTGTACCGCAATTCTTCTCCGCTCTAAAAGTGATCGTGGGTCCCCGCTATTGCGCGAGTTAGAAATCCGTGATTTAGTTGCCTGTAAATTCCACATATTAAACCAAAGCAACCCATGTAATTCTTATGAAGTGTTTCGAACATCGAAGCGTTTACCCCTTCATCTGACTTTAATTACAGTTAGTTTTAACACTAGAAAGGTAGACTTTTTTTAGGTACATTTTGGGAAGACGTAATAAAATTTTTACTCACTCATGAAAAAAAGAGAGGTTTTTTGCGACTGTGAGATGCAGAATCAAGAATAGGTAGATATGTTTCAAGTTTCAAAACATTATTTTTTATTATTTTAAAAAAAAAAAACAAAAACAAAAAAAAAAAAAAAAAAAAAAAAAAAAAACAGGGAGAAGACTAGCCCAAATTTCCTCACGCTATATCAATAGCGAAGGTTGAGTGCGAAGGGCATCCCACTCGGAAAATTTTGTTTAGCCAAAACCAGTTGGCCTCAAAGCGATCACTCTAAAGCTGATTGAGAGGCCGACGACAAACGCCGACCCCATCTGAACATGGGAAAAGGCGAGGAAGAAGAAGAAGAAGAAGAAGATAGGAAGTCAAGTCTTCAAACGTAGGTATGTTTTTATGGCCATTTCTGTTTGTGAGAAATCCAATAACTAACTTCAACCTCCTCCTTCGTTGTTCTCACCAATATTTTTATTTCCATTCTACATAAAATCATAATATTATCATATTTATTCACAAAATTTAGCGTACCGTATTAATCAGGGAACGACCTTTGTGACATTTATGCTTGACACAGTTAAAATTCCTCCCTCTTTTCTTGGTTCTTCCAGGGCTACACGGATGAACCCATCTCGAAAATCCTGGAGGATCTAGAGATGTCTGACATTGCCTATCTGCACTCAAAGAAGAAGATTTAATCAGGGAACGACATTTGTGACATTTATGCATGGCACAATTGAAATTCCTCCTCTTTTCTTGGTTCTTCCAGGGCTACACGGATGAACCCATCTCGAAAATCCTGGAGGATCTAGAGATGTCTGACATTGCCTATCACGACATTTGTGACATTTATGCAAATTACTCCTCTTTTCTTGGTTCTTCCAGGGCTACACGGATGAACCCATCTCGAAAATCCTGGAGGATCTAGAGATGTCTGACATTGCCTATCTGGACCGGTGGGATCTGAAGGTGGAGAAGAACCCCAATGCAGAACCCAACGAGGAAGGCAAGGAGAATCTGCCCCTGAATGTCCTCAACAATTATTTCTCCCTAGGTGTCGATGCTCATATTGCCCTTGAGTTCCATGAAGCAAGAGGTAAGTGGTTTGCTCGCCAGAAACATTTTTAGGTTGGGTAATTGTTGGATTTACGTTAAATGTATTTTGGAGGTTGTCAAAGTGTATGGGTTGACGCGCTTACCGTTGGTCAACAGTTCCCCAACCAGTGTACCATTTATTCGCCCACCTAAAAAACGTACCATTTATTGGCCCACCTGCCCACATTTATTTTTCTAATTTTTGCCTAAAGTGTGAGAGGTCTGTATCATTTTCATAGGTTTGGTTTTTCAGTCAGCATCGTGCAACTCAGTGCAACTAAAATTTGCGTAGTCGCCGCCCTTCCGCTTCCTAAGGGCGACAGACCTTAGACTCCTTAGAGCAGTGGTTCTCAAACTTTTTTTGCATGGCGCCCCCTTTGGGCATATTCTCATTTTTTCACGCCCCCCCTCTGTCAAATTAAAAAAAAAAAGGAATTTGAAAAGATGTGTGTAACTTCTATAACTTCCTGCAGTACCTACTGCTATAATTTAAGGAAAAGTTTTGAAACTTACTTACCCTTCTGCTTTATACATAGTTGTATAATATGCTGTTCAATTGTGGTGTTAGTTCCACTTTTCAAGTTCTAGAAAGGAGATGTTTGACACTTAAAATAAAAAATGGAAACGGAAAAGAAAAGCATTTACCTACTTTCACTTTTCAAGTTTTTTGCACGTACACCAAATAAACCTAACCGTCAGTGTTGCCAGATGGAAAAAAAATATATCCCTAGATCGAAAGAAAAAAGTCCCTAGATTTTGGAAAAAGTCCCTAAATTCCTATTACAGTGTTGCCAGATGGAAAAAAAATATATCCCTAGATCGAAAGAAAAAAGTCCCTAGATTTTGGAAAAAGTCCCTAAATTCCTATTATGCACATCAAATATTAACCTAAAACCCCCTAAAATAAGTCTTAAATATAAGCCATATTTTTTCCTGAGTTGAGTTTGATTTTTTCTTTCTTCTTGAGTAGGTATGAAAGTATTTTTTTTTTTTTTTTTTTTTTTTTAAAAATCAGAAGTGAAATCAATTTTCATTAAAAAAAAAAAAAAAAAAAAAAATAAAGAAAAAAACAAATCAAAATCAACTCAAAAAAAATTCGGCTCTATTTTAATGAAATACAAAAGCAGGTTTTTTTTTTGGTAAGTTTTATCCGCAAACCTATCATTTGGTAGCACTTCTGAATGGTCCATTTTGGCCAAAGGGGGGGCATCATTTGGTAAGTTTTATCCGCAAACCTATCATTTGGTAGCACTTCTGAATGGTCCATTTTGGCCAAAGGGGGGGCATCATTTGGTAAGTTTTATCCGCAAACCTATCATTTGGTAGCACTTCTGAATGGTCCATTTTGGCCAAAGGGGGGGCATCATTTGGTAAGTTTTATCCGCAAACCTATCATTTGGTAGCACTTCTGAATGGTCCATTTTGGCCAAAGGGGGGGCATCATTTGGTAAGTTTTATCCGCAAACCTATCATTTGGTAGCACTTCTGAATGGTCCATTTTGGCCAAAGGGGGGGCATCATTTGGTAAGTTTTATCCGCAAACCTATCATTTGGTAGCACTTCTGAATGGTCCATTTTGGCCAAAGGGGGGGCATCATTTGGTAAGTTTTATCCGCAAACCTATCATTTGGTAGCACTTCTGAATGGTCCATTTTGGCCAAAGGGGGGGCATCATTTGGTAAGTTTTATCCGCAAACCTATCATTTGGTAGCACTTCTGAATGGTCCATTTTGGCCAAAGGGGGGGCATCATTTGGTAAGTTTTATCCGCAAACCTATCATTTGGTAGCACTTCTGAATGGTCCATTTTGGCCAAAGGGGGGGCATCATTTGGTAAGTTTTATCCGCAAACCTATCATTTGGTAGCACTTCTGAATGGTCCATTTTGGCCAAAGGGGGGGCATCATTTGGTAAGTTTTATCCGCAAACCTATCATTTGGTAGCACTTCTGAATGGTCCATTTTGGCCAAAGGGGGGGCATCATTTGGTAAGTTTTATCCGCAAACCTATCATTTGGTAGCATTTCTGAATAGTATGAAAACCGCCAAAAAACGGTCGAAATCTGTCCAAAAGCGGTCAAAATACCGCCAAGCGCAGCAACCATCTCAACGAAAAGTTTCGTGTCGCATCCTTGTCACATTTGACAGCTACATACCAAATTTCAAGTCTCTAGCTTTTACCGTCCTCGAGATATTTTGTTTACAGACAGACAGACAGACACACAGACAGACACACACACGGACCAATGGCTGAAACTTTGGATTTAGGCTCTAGGGACCTCAAAACGTGTTTTGACACTAAAATTTGACCATCGAAAATTTGACCCGATTACATTACTTTCCTTCCTATAGGATAAGGAAAGTAAAAAGACGAGAAACTCCCGCCAAAAATTTGACCCGATTACATTACTTTCCTTCCTATAGGATAAGGAAAGTAAAAAGAAGAAAAAGTACCAATCTGTGACAATCTTACTCATAGCCAATCAAATGTCTTGGTTACAGTTACAGCGGAGGAACGCACCCTTGGAGTGGGATGGACCAGAAGACAGATGATGGCCTTATAGAAGTGGTGGGACTCACTACATATCATTTGGTAAGTTCTACCCTCAAACCGATCAATTGGTAGCATTTCTGAATGGTCCATTTTGGCCCAAGGGGGGGGCATCACTTGGTAAGTTTTATCCGCAAACCCATCATTTGGTAGCATTTCTGAATAGTCGATTAGGTACACAAAAAGGGCAGTCCGGCATTGGGTAGTCAAATACAAGATTCCATCCAGCGCAGAGGCAATAGTAGGTATGTTGTATGCGCCAGTTCTCGACGAGACGGATCACCGAAATTAAGCAATGTCGAGCGTGGTTGGTATCTGAGGTAACGTGTACCTACCCCTAGCTAGTTCAGGGTGCACTCGGCCTCCTGAGAACGAATTGAGGAGCTGATTGATATCCCAGCATAAGAAGATTAATAAAAAGTCCGATATGACTTTAACAGTTAAATAACTTTCTGAAATCCCAGTAAAAAGAAGATTCATACAG
>NW_007377521.1:129666-133158 GCF_000475195.1 Diaphorina citri | reverse complement strand
ATGTAATATGACGGTTCTAGATGTAATGTGACGGTTCTAGATGTAATATGACGGTTCTAGATGAAACGTACACGGAAAGTAAAGTAAACCCAGGCAGCCTTGGAGTTAGAAGCTTTTCTGTCTTTAAAGGGTTAGGGCTAGGACACGATTATCACCCGGGTCGCAATTTATCCTAAACAGATAAGGTTCGTTCTCAGAACTCCTGGCTCTGTCTATTCTGTCCTTCTCCTGGCTTTGATTTCGGGACGACAAAACCTCTGTTCTTACAGTTCGTGCATAATTCCTACGGAGCATAAAATCCGTATTAATTTGTTTTCCTTTCAGACCTGCCACCTTGGAGCCGATGAAATTGTCCGTTCAGAAAATCTCCATGTTTGACTACGAACAAAACCATTACGACAAGAATCTGTTACGACAGAAAGGTAAAACTATTTAGCTGGGTGGGCGAGTGAATGGTACATTTACCCTAATTGTTGGATTTACGTTAAATGTATTTTGGAGGTTGTCAAAATGTATGGGTTGACGCGCTTACCGTTGGTCAACAGTTCCCCAACCATGTAACCCCAATGATGAGCCAACTGTGTACGATTCCCAACCATCAATGTTGTTAGGGATCGAACTTACTTTATGTCTATCCCACTTTCCTTACTGGTGAACTTATCTGAATTGTACGATTCCCAACCATCAATGTTGTTAGGGATCGAACTTACTTTATGTCTATCCCACTTTCCTTACTGGTGAACTTATCTGAATTCACCAGAGAGGTTGAACTTGTGGAAACGTTTTGCTGTGTAAAGCACACATTGGTAGAGGTTAGGAAATTATAACTTGGTTCGAATCTGTGTAAAATGTAAAACAATTTAATTCAATCAGGAAATCCTATATTACCTGGCTGTGTCCACACATAGTCCGCGGCCGTCGACCATTTGTGAACACAGCTTTAGAATAAAACTCTCATAACAGCCAGTCAGTGACAACATCTGCCAATCTGTCTATCTACTTGAAATGTTCAACTTAGGCTCTTAGATGAAATCTCGGGACGTCACGTAAGCGCTAGATTGCGGGTTCGATTCCCACCTGGGGAGGATTTTATCCTAAACAGATGAGGTTCTTTCTCGGAACAACATGGCTTTCTCCTATCACGTCTTCCTTCTCCCTTCGCTTTTGGGACCATAAGACCTTAGCAGTTACCGTTCCCTCTATCAAACCTCTTTGAAAAAATCTATCCAATTCAATTCTCCTCCTCTTCCCCTCCAGCTATCACGGCGGAACGTTTCTTCCGTATAGACCGGGCCCAGGAGCACCTCCACTTTGTCATGGACATCACCTCCGATACTTTGTTCATCCTGGACACACTTCCGCCCACCCCTGATGATGACCCTAGCTTCCCATCCCCCACTACACCCTCACAACAGTCCCCCGGTGATTTGACCACGCCTGATATCAGGTAAGCTGAGAGTTTGGATTAGCTAAATTCCCGTTTTCGGGTTGTTGAATTCGGCATACTAAATAATTCCATATGTTTTAGTTATTGACTATTTATTACTAAAGTAATGAGAAAGTGTTACCTACTGAAGTAATGAGAAATTATTGGAATCTGATTTTTTTTTTTTCATTTTTTGAATACGCCTCGTCCGTTGGACGGTTCATTTTTCAATCATGGGATTCTCATTTTTCGTTAAATATGCTTTTGGACGATTCTTAGATCAATTTACTACTTTTAATCTTATTGACTATTTATTACTAAAGTAATGAGAAATTATTGGAATCTGACCATTTTTTTTTCTTTTCATTTTTTGAATACGCCTCATTGGACGGTTCATTTTTCAATCATGGGATTCTCATTTTTCGTTAAATATGCTTTTGGACGATTCTTAGATCAATTTACTACTTTTACGAATATACCTTCATATTTATTTACCATAGTCAAGAAAAGAAAAAAATACCAGTAACATAATCAATAAGGTTTTCCCAAGGGTCTTTATTTGCTGTTTTGAATATGAGTGCAAAAGCATTTTTAATTGCATTTCCAGCTTTTATATGAACTTTTTAATTACCGCTTGAAGGAATTGGTTCTAAGATGTTTTCGAGTTTTGGCATACAACATTCAGCTACAAAGAAAATTATTTAACGGTAAAGTTTCCCTTGCTTTTTTTCAAAAATAAAATGAGCTTTCAGAAGTTTCCCAAAACAAATCTTCCAATAAAGCACAAATTCCTTCAACTTTTTTTCTTGCAATACTAATTTTAACTTTTCTTAGAAATCTGTTTTCCTTTCTTACCATTGTTCAACTCTTAGCAGTTACCGTTCCCTCTATCAAACCTCTTTTAAAAAATCTATCCAATTCAATTATCCTCCTCTGTCCCCTCCAGCTATCACGGCGGAACGTTTCTTCCGTATAGACCGGGCCCAGGAGCACCTCCACTTTGTCATGGACATCACCTCCGATACTCTCTTCATCCTGGACACACTTCCGCCCACCCCTGATGATGATCCTACCTTCCCATCCCCCACTACACCCTCACAACAGTCCCCTGGTGATTTGACCACGCCTGATATCAGGTAAGCTGAGAGTTTGGATTAGCTAAATTCCCGTTTTCGGGTTGTTGAATTCGGCATACTAAATAATTCCCGTTGTTTTATTTATTGACGATTTATTACTAAAGTAATGAGAAAGTGTTACTATATATAAAGTAATGAGAAATTATTGGAATCTGATTTTTTTTTTCTTCATTTTTTGAATACGCCTCGTTGGACGGTTCATTTTTCAATCATGGGATTCTCATTTTCCGTTAAATATGCTTTTGGACGATTCTTAGCTCAATTTACTACTTTTACGAATATACCTTCATATTTATTTACCATAGTCAAGAAAAGAAGAACACCAGTAACATAATCAAGAAGGTTTTCCCAAGGGTCTTTATTTGCTGTTTTGAATATGAGATACCTTCATATCTATTTACCATAGTCAAGAAAAGAAGAACACCAGTAACATAATCAAGAAGGTTTTCCCAAGGGTCTTTATTTGCTGTTTTGAATATGAGTAACTATTTAATTATTTTCACTGGAACAATAGTTATTTTCACAGGAACAGATTCTTTTCTTAGGAACACTAAAGAATGTTTTTTCTGGAACAAATAGTTGTTAGGGATTTCAACAAAGGTCGATCTCGATGATCAGGGGAACACTTTGAAAAATATAACACTAAAAATTTTAACACTTGAAAATATAATATTATATTCAGAAATTAATTATTATTTAAAGAACACTTTTTATTAATATTTGGGTTTTTGTTAGAAAAAATATTTTTAATACTTAGTAATCTAAAGTTAAATGATTTTCGCTCAATAACTCAGACACTTTTTTTTTTTTAAAAGAATTAAATTTATAGCAGTGTTTTTAAAGGTTTTTAGGGAGCTTTTGTAGCTTTGTTCGTAAATTCGACTGCGCCAAAAATGAGTTGGAAGACTCAAAATGTGTTTTTAAAAAAAA